>NW_007727566.1:160900-165098 GCF_000696425.1 Galeopterus variegatus
CGGCCCGGCCCCGGCCCGGAGCCCCACCCCACGACGGAGGGAAGTGGCCGGGTGGGGGGAGGCGGGCTTCGGCTCCTGCCCCGAGTGGGGCGCTAGTCGCTGAGGCTCTTGGGGAAGCCGCCCGGAGGAGCGGTTAGACGGCGGCCGCGAGTGCTGACCCTGGCGTCGTGTGTCTGGCGGGGTCAGCATGGCCCTACCCTGCCGTCCAGGAGATGAATCTCGGGCCGGCGCCCAGGGCTCTGTGGAAATGCCCTCCATGGAGGTCCCTTATTTAAAAACCTTCCATGTAAACACCTCTTTTTTAACTTCGAGTCCGTACCCCTGTACTGTGTCTTAGGGGTCAGCGGCTCCCCCTCCCGCCCTCCATCTTGCATTTTGAACACTCACCTAGAGGCTCTGTAAGGTGTGGGTGTATTTCTCTCGATAGCACTCAGTGTCTGAAGACATGTGTAGGAGCGAGTGTTATCGTAGACGTTTTGACAGGGACTCTCCCACAGCACGTTCTTCACATGAACACAAATGAGATCTAAACTTCATTTAAGAAGTGAAAAAGCAAGAAAATTGCTTTCGGTTGGTACCAAGGGGAAAGAAGTGTAAGAGGCCAGTCATAACAAGGGAAAAAGAGAAGTTGTGTAATTTTTTAAACTTTCTGAGTTTGATGTTATTAAATAAAGTGTGATAGTGGGCATTGCAACATCGAATCTCTTCAAGATTAGGCAAGAAGTTTAATTTTAAAAATTGAATTACGCGTGGGATGAATTTTCACCAGCAAATGCAGTGATTAGAACTTCAAAATTACCTGACATAAGCCGATCTTTAGAATCACATTAAGGGGTAGGAATTTAAATAAGTATTAGCTTTTTCTACAGCCTGTACTGTTGGAACAATCAATTAATGCCTATTTATTTTCATCCTTCTCCGTCCGTCCTTTTTGTCACATTTTTCACACTCCAATGTCATCACTACATGTCTTAATAAAGTAGAACTTATATTATTTAAATACGTTACTTAGAAAACAAGTAAGTGTGTGGCACAAAAATATGCCTTAGCATTAGGTTTGATTACCGTGTGGAGTGTAATTTTTCATGTGTGGCAATGTAAGAAATGGCGACTGAAGCAAATCATTGGTAACTAGGAGATCTTCCTGATTCCCTTCCTGTTGGTTTTCCCCGTTAACTGTACTATGACTCAGTAGCTAAAGGGCTTGGTTTCCTCTTACCTTAGTTGCTCAACTGGAAAAGTGAAGAGAACATCAAGAACTTGGGGTGGGGAAAATGGTGCATTTCAACAGAGGTTTCGAAGTAAATTTTCAAATGCTCGTAACGGAGCATGTAAAATACTTCATTTAAGTTTCTGTGGACTTCATCAATATGAGGATGTGGACATCATCAGTAGCTCTGGTTTTACCAAAATTGCTATGGTGCAAAGAAAAAGAATAAAACAAACAAAAGAAATGTTTATCCTAAAAAACATATCATTTTGCATACCTGCTTCCTTCATTGCATGTCATGAAAATTTATTTTCCTGTACTCCTTTGAAAGTATTATTTTTACCTTGTGATTTATTTATGTACTGTAAGCCTACATACACAATAATTGAAAATTACATCTGAAATATGCATTTTCTATTACATCATCATCAAAGAATAACTCCTTGTAAGAAGGTAAAATAAGCAAAAAATTGGTGCAACCCTACCAATTGGTGTAAGAAACAAACTTTTATGATGTCATTTTTTTGGTAATGTTATCACAAAGCCTTGTTTTCTAGTTTTTTTCAAGTTCTGCAAATGAAATTTAAAATTTTTATGCACTGCCATGTAATGATCATGGAGATAATTTTACATGTGTAAAGATATTTGAGGGAGAATTAAATAAAATTAACTATAAAACATGTCCCAAGGAGTTGTTTTATTTAGTTTTTTTTTTTTTTTTTTTTTTTTTCACAAAGCCTTGTTTTCTAGTTTTTTTCAAGTTCTGCAAATGAAATTTAAAATTTTTATGCACTGCCATGTAATGATCATGGAGATAATTTTACATGTGTAAAGATATTTGAGGGAGAATTAAATAAAATTAACTATAAAACATGTCCCAAGGAGTTGTTTTTTTTATTTTTTTTTTTTTTTTTTTTTTAGAGAGATGATGTTTATTTCTTCATTTTGTTTGTTTGTTTTCTTGGTTGTTTTAAGAACACAAGGACTCCAAATTACAAATGGAATATTTTTGAACAATTTGTTCCTAAGCTAGTGATTTAGAACTTAAAGTAAACTTTTCTGTAAAGGCAATTATGGAAACAGAAACAGAACCAAAACTGATTAGCTGGAAATGAGGCAGAGGCCATCTTCCTGCTGTCCTTTCTGCTTAGCACACTCATATGATGTCTTAGTAGCCTAATAGATAATGAGATAGAATTGCAGGCAACAGCCAGCAGAGGTGACTTTTCATCTGGATCAGGGCTATGGTGGTGTGCTCTTGAACTCAGTAGCCTCAGAGGCACCTGACTTGTGCTCCTCTATCCAGTTGTTTCAATGACTTTGTCAGCACCTAATTTCCTATATTAAATCTCTTTCTATTTCTATTTCTTTTACAGAGTTTGCCCTTTCTGATAATTTGATGAAGGAGGTTTCTTCCTTGGGTTATTTCCCAGGTTAAAGGCTCTTCCACATATGGCCTTTCCTTCACTGATATTTCTTTCTATTCCTAACTGAAAGGCACATTCCCTTGCCTCCACCTCAAAGTCTCTTGCATCAGTTTTGACTATACAAAATCTATCTTTCACTCATTGTTATTGTAATGCCAGATCAAAATGTATTTGTATTTTGGTATCTATTTCATATAATACGGAAATACTGGTATTCATATAGGTGTTGTATAACTAAGATATTGTTAGCATCATTTTTTACAATTTGTCCTTAGATTCTACTCCATTTGAAAAAAAAAAAAAAAAAACTAAGGTTCCTCTGTCCTTCTGGCCTGAGTCTAAGTAAGATGACTGACAAAAGAGTAAAGTCAAGTATCCTAAGAAAGGAGGCCTTGAGAGAATAGAATAAATCCCCTAGATGAAGGAACCGTGTCAAGTTTGAACTAGGAGTCAGGCCTCTGAAATGAGCAAGGGAGAAAGCAATTTCAGGGGATGCCCAGGGAACTGAAAGGATAGGACACAGTTATTCCACGTGTGGTGGTAATTGTGTATATGAGAGATGATCTAAGTATGTTCAGGATGGTGAATGCCAGGTTGGCTTTATGTAAGAGAGTCAGTGCCCTGCTACATAGCTGGAAGGCTAAACATCTCGTCTTTTTTGTCATATGTCTGTAATGTTAATGGCATCTGCTTAGATGTGCCACAGTATGCAGTTTACAACCTGAATAACCCAAGATGGCCTTGTTTACCTAGAGCTTACCTAGACCATTATCCTTACTCTGACTTCAGAATCATTAACTCTAGCTTTAAGGTCTTTCTTTATGATTATAAAAGTAATGTATACTTTGGAAAATTAGAAATATAGAAAGGCCAAAAGAAGAAAATATTTGAAATTCTACTCCAGGTAATATTTTGATATCAAATATCAAATATTTTTTATTACCATATTTATATATCTCTGTGTATACATATATACATGCTTATATTTTTAACATGTTTTAATATAAATAAAATTTTGTATCTTTTTTTATCTACTTAAAAGATTGCGTCATTTTCCCATGTTATGAAGATTCTATGTGAAAACTATTTTTAGGGCTGCCTGATAGTCCACTCTCCTAACAGTGCACATTTAAATTGCTTCAAACGTTCTTTAATATCTAATGCTGTATGAAAATCTTTGCTTGTAAATCCTCACACTTCTACCTTGCAATAGATTCCTAAAAGTGGAAGAACTTGGTCAATGAATCAAACTCTTTGAAGTCTCTTGAAACATCCTGAAGAATTGCATTCTAAAAAGGTTATACCAATATATGCTTCCAGCATTGGTGTATAAAAATGCTGATTGTAAACCACCCATGAGAGCAATGAACAATAATATAATTTATAGGTTAATCTTTGCCAATTTAGTAGGCAAAAATTGCATCTTATTGTTGTAAGATATTGCTGGAGAGGTTTACTAAACTATTCATATATTTAAAGGGCATCTTTCTTTCTTTCTTTCTTTCTTTCTTTCTTTCTTTCTTTCTTTCTTTCTTTCTTTCTTTCTTTCTTTCTTTCTTTC
>NW_007727566.1:166047-181127 GCF_000696425.1 Galeopterus variegatus
TCCTTCCTTCCTTCCTTCCTTCCTTCCTTCCTTCCTTCCTTCCTTCCTTCCTTTCTTTTCTTTCTTTTTTTTTTTTTTTTTTTTAGTGGCTGGCCAGTAAGGGGATCTGAATCCTTGACCTTGATGTTATAACACCATGCTCTAACCAACTGGGCTAACTGGCCAGCTGTGTATTTATTTTTAATCATGTTCTTTACCATTGGGGGGGGCATTATTATAAGGATATTAATCTTTTATTTCACTTTGAGTGTAAATATTTTGTTTGCTATTTATTTTATAATTTTATTTATGATGTTTTTGATTTAGAAATGCTTAACACTTTTACTAGTCAAAAGAATTTCTTTTTTGGTAATTTCATACACACACACAACCCCTACACATATATACACATATTTATGTATATATTTGTTCAGAAATTCTTTCTAATTCTACAATTAGTTAAATATTCACCTGTATTTTCTTTTGTATGTGTGTATTTATGGTTTGGGTTTTTTTTTTTTTTACTGTATATATTTAATCTCTTTAGGCTGATTTTATGTATTGTGTGAGGTATGGAGCAATTTTTTTATTCCTAATCATTGAATAACTCACTTTTTCCCTTGCTTTACAATTCTTTATAGTAGGTGTATACATATATACACATATATATATACATACACATATATGTGTGTGTGTGTGTGTATATATACCAAAGTTTGTATTAAGCTGTTATACAAGAGGTCTTCAAAAAGTTCATGGAAAATTTTGTGTTATCTTTTAATTCCATCTTTCCATGAATTTTCTGAAGTACTCTCATATTTTTGTTGGTATTATAAAAGGGATTTTTTTTCCACATCATGTTTTTTGCTGCTTGTTTCTAGCTGTTGGCGTTTATGTATTTAGTTTTTAACTGGCTACCTTTCTGAACTCTTTTATTAATTCTAATACTAGTAAGTACTATGTCTGTATCTCTTAGACTTGGTTCGTTTGCATCTTCTGGGTATATAATCGTCCAGTGTACAGAAGAAAATGATTTTGTTTTCTTTCAAACGATGATGCCTCATTTCTATTTCTTGCCTTTTGCAATGCCTGGAACTTTCAGAACAATGCTGGCTCATAGATGTTTAAGTAAATATGAGGGGTCTTCAAAAAGTTCGTGGAAAGATTTGCATTATCTTTTAATTTCATTTTTCCACAAACTTTTTAAAGTACCCTCGTAAATGAAGGAACCTCTAACACAGCATTTACCGAAGTGTGTCCCATGTGATGTTCTGGAAAACAAATTTTAAAAAAAACAAAACTGGAAGGCAGAAGGTCACCTATACATCCTTTTTCATTTATCACTAGAATATGGTTAACTACAGATAGTGGCTTGAGAATACCTAGGTTTGCCACTTACTAATTGTAACTTTCTGTGAGTTAATTAACCCCTCTGGCTTCAGTTTCTTCATCTGTATAATGGGAGTAATACTTGGGTACTCATAGGATTGCATGTTTATGAGGGTACTTCAAAAACTTCGTGGAGAAATAGAATCAAAAGATAATGAAAATCTTTCCATGAACCTTTTGAAGTACCCTTAATATATAAAATAAAGTGCTTAGAGCAGTTCCTAGCACATAGCTAGCATGAAAGTATTAGCTGTTGGACCTAGTTTTCAACCAGAATCCTAACTGAAAAGAAATCTAAGAAGGGTAGCTTTTAAGGTTTTCATCCTCTGCAGTTAGAAAGGAGGAAGGTGGAATAGATCAGTGCTCCTCAACTTTAACGTGCGTTAGAAATCATCTCTTGTTAAATGCACATTTTGATTCAGCTAATGTGGGGTGAAGTCTGAGATTTTGCATCTCTAGCAAGTAATGCTGATGCTGAGCCCATGGACCACACTTTGGCAAAGGAATAGAGTTGATAAGTAAGTCAATCCACAGTATTTGCCGTACTTGCCCTTCGACATAGTATCAGTGATAAATATATATAAGGAAGTTACTTAACTGTTTCCTAAGAAGTATATATTTGAACTCTTTGTAAAATATGAGAAGCCAATAGTTGTTCCCTAGGCCAAATGATTTGCTGTAGATCCTACAACCAGCTTGTACTAGAGCAGACCAGGACCCAGATCTTCAAACTCCGAAGCCAGCATTCTTTTCATTATTACAAAGAGCCCATCACAGGATGATAGAATAGCCTCTGACAAATCTGCTGTCCTCCTTAGATTATGTAGTTCAAAACTAGATATTCATTTATATACCCGCTTCCTTTCTTATAAAAGCAGTTTGTTTGCAAGCAATACTGTAACAAATGATATGTTTAGATGAATTCTACCCTAACTTAATCTCATATCCTAAAAACATCCAGTCACTAGAGTAACAAAGAGAATAATTTTGCATATTGTAGGCATCTTTTGTTCATTTTTTATTGTTATCCAGAATGGAACCTCTAAATCACTGGTTCTCAACTGGGGAAAATTTTGTCCACAAGGGACTTTTGGCAGTGTCCGCACATTTTCAATTGTTGAGACTAGGGGGATGCTACTGGCATCTAATAGGAAAAGGCCAGGGTTACTGCTAAACATGCTATAGTGCACAGAACAGTCCCCTACAACAAAGTGTTATCTGGCCCCAAATGCCAATAGTGCTGAAGCTGAGAAACCCTTCACGTATAAAGGTTACAAACCCAAAGTGTGTAAGGGCTACAAGTGCTTTGAGTTGTCAAGAGTAATTACTCTGCTATAAGATATTCCAGTGGATAGGTAAAAATTGTTTATTTCTTGAAGCCTACATTCCAGTGACCTCTTTTCTCTTTGTCTTTCTTCCAGCAACTCCTCATATGCAACTTGCTATTTTGCTCTTCCTCTCCCATTCCTTTTTTCTTTCCTACTACCCATTTCCTTTCTATCCCTATTGTGTCTCATGTCCTTTATTCTTTCCCTACCCATCTCAGCCACTTTCTCTTTTTCACCATCTCTCCTTTCCTCCCACCTCTCCTTCTTCTTTGTAAAAGCTGAGCATTATGAAACAAAAGGGTTTTGGTGTGCGACAGTTCTAATTTATTAGCCTTGTGATCCTGATTACTTAATCCCTCAGAGACTCAATTTCCTCATTTGTAATGGCTATAATGCTACCCACCTTTTAAAGTTCTTATATGGATTCAGTGAAATTTTATATACAAAATGCCTAACACATAGTAGGCACTCAATAAATATTAGCTTCCTATTTCTCCCTCACCTTCTCGCTTTCTCATCTTTTTCTCTAGTTCTCTTCTTATTCCCCTCAACTAACCACATCATAGAACTGTATTTTTAGTACATATAATTCTCGGAATTATAGAATAAATATTATTTATTTATTGAATAAAGAATTAAGATTTCCTAATCTAAAAATCAGATAAATTAAGAGTTTCATAATTCTCTAAGAAAAAATAAACCCATCAACTTAAATTATGTTGCTTTTTATGTAGATCTTTAGTTGATTTTTTCCCCTTGTTGGGCCACTGATCTTTGGTGAGGAAAAGAATACCCACCATCCTCTATTCAAGTTATTCTCAATTTCCTATTCAAGAGATGTAATAAAGAAAGGTTAAAGGTAAAAACTAAAAGTAACATGACATCAGTCTTGCCCTTAAGAGGCATAAGTAGAAACTATGTCTTTATTTGTACCTTCTGTAAGCCTTAGACAGACTATCTTTGGTTTTCTGTCTTCTTCTCTGGAGTCACAACTTTATCTTGCAATAGCTGCCACCTACCTTCAAAAACTTTAAGAGTTCTTACTAGTTATGTTTTGGTTCATTAAGTGTATTCATGTGTGTTTAAAGGAATTGATAAGACATTCAAGAGTAGTTTCATTTAAGCAGAGAAATTGAATTTCTAATTAATGTGATGCAGAAGATACTTTACATCTTCTGATCTATTTTTCCCCATATCCAGTGGGGTTTTTTTGGTTTTGGGGGGGTTTTTGGTTGTTTTTTCCACTTAACCTTATTGGCAGCCGTGCCTTATCTTGACATAGGAAGAGGAACGATTGGCTTTATTTGTTGTTGCTGTTTTCTTATAGCAACAACTGCAGTTTATCATAGTTCTGATCAGAAAGAAAGCATGGTGCAAATGTTTTGAACTTCATGGAAAACCTGTAATTTACAGACTTGTAAAATAACTCAAAGACCATGAAGACTAAACAATGTTCTAAACAATGCGCAGTGCTCGATGTATACACCCAAAATTTTTTCTTGCTTTTTTGCTTATTCTAAATAGAGTAATAGAGAAAGATAATTTCTAAAATATGCTATATAGAGTAGATTAACTTCTGGAGAGTGAAGGTACTTGATCTCTACAGTGTTTTCGGCTGCTAGGAAATATTAATTCTATTCTAATATTCTTCCATAGTACTATTGAATGCATACATTAGTGTATATATTGAAAATGCATGGTTTATATACATGTGAAAAGCAAAAATTGATATCTTTTTGACATTCTTTCTGTTGAGTTATGTAACTAAAATTAACTTGACAGATCACTCCTGAAAAAAAAATTTTGATGAGAACAAGATTGCTGCTCCAAGGATTCCATATCTAGGTCTAGTTTTTATTTAGCACAGAAATCCCAGTTGCTTCTTTATGTCATCCTAGCATATTTTCTCCATTTGTTGAGGGGTCATTGGTTTCAGAGACAACAACTTTGTCTACTCAAGAGTTTCACAGTAGTATAGAAGCACATTTATTTAGTTTAAGCTTTTAAATTTAAAGAAGCACACGAATGAAGTGATTAAAATCACAGAGAATTAATCAATTAGCATGACTATCTGGTGTCAATAAAAATACCCACTATAAAACACTTAAAAATAATTTTATGAAGAAAAAAAGTTAAATACCAAACTTTGTCCTTCATTGTCTAATTTATTTTTTTAATTATAATTTATTACTGTATTATAGCTTCTTTAACAGTTTATAGTGAAAAAAGTATAATGATTCTCCCATTTCTGGATGATAATATTTTCTTTTTAGAGTTTAAATAATTAGCTATTTGTAAATCAAAGTCTTTAGGCACTTCAAAAAGTTCATAGAAGGATTTGTATTGCCTTTCAGTTCTATTTTTCCCCAAACTTTTTGAAGTATCCTTGTATTTGGCTACTATTTTAAGACTTCATTTGCTCTAACAACCTGATCATATATTAAAGGTATTTTTTTCTCCATTTATATCATGTTGAACATCAATTGCTTTAATAACTGATTATAGTCATTGTATTATAGAAAGTTTTCTGTATTTATTATTTTATTTTATTATGTTTGTTCCTTATTTTTCTGACTAGCATATACTTTCTTGATATCTTTTCAACCATTCATTGGAAAAACTTATTGAGTTACTATTTTCCAGGCACTGCTGTAGGCTGGAATACAGAAAAGAAAAACAAAAAATAGGCCCAGATTTCCACCCTCATTAATCTTGTAATGTAGTAGAAAGAGACAGACAATGAATAAATGGACAAATACATCACGGAACAAGTACATCAGTGTGTTATAAGTGCTATTAAAAAAAATAAAAGTAGGGAAGGTGGATAGAGAGTATGGGTATGGGGCAGAGTTGTTATTTTAAATAAAGTGAACATGGTAAAACTCTCTAAGGTGACAGTTGAGCAGAAAGCTAAAGGAAGTGAGAATTACCTACTTGGCTGTTCCCCTCCTTTTGCTTTGACTCTCTAGGAGGTAGAGCCAAATTTGAGGCCCAGTCTTAGTAATTGTGGTTTCCCCAGTCTAGATTCTCAATTGTTTCTCACCCATCCCCCTTTCAGTTCTGTGTATTTTATCATTATTCATTTATTTCTACTGTAAACAAATTTAATCCTTTGTGGAAGGATGAGAGGAAAAAATTAATTATAGACATAATTCAGTTAGCAAATTTCACCTTTTAAAAAGTACATTTCTTAAGGAGGATTATATAATTACCCCTTATAATGAATTTGTTTAAATATTTTGCTTCCTTTTTAATGCCTGGTTCAACTCCTTTGCAGTTGAGGTTTGATTACTTGATGGAGGTGAGCATGAGAAGGAGGATGTAAGTTATTTAGAGTAAAGTGCATTTTCTGAAAAAGGTATTTTTCAATAAACTATAGCACAGTTGGTTTATTGGAATGAGCTCAGAAATTGTTGTCAGAATACTCCTGCTTTCAAATCCTGGCTGGCAGGCTGATTCTGAGGAAGTCCTCTAGAGTCTATTAGACCTTTAGAGTCTAATAGCACCACCTTACAGTGTTTTCATGAGGAGCCAATGCTTGGAATATCTGTGCTTATTAAGTTTATTGAACAAATGGCTAATAAGCAAAGGCAGATGGAAAAAAATCAAATTAAAACTACAAGGATTTTTTTCCTGAAGAGATTAAAAATATTTCACTAATAATTTTCTCTTGGCCAGGGTATGATTTAAAAATTGGGAGTAGATGAAATCTCCATCAGAAGATAATAAATGGTGAAAAAATAAGATGACTACAAATAAGCCCTTGAAGGGTTCTAACACAAACAAATGAGCTGGCAAAAGTAGACTGGAGGATGGAGATGAAGACATCTAGAATGACTCGCAGGCTCTGGCTTGCACTGCAGATTTTGCCATTCACTGAGGCATAGGATCCTAGAGAAGACTAATTTTAGGACAGATGATTATGAGTTTGGCACTGGGCATGTGGTTCCTATAAGAATTTGAGGTTCCTATAAGATGTCCACATGGAAATGTTGAATATGCAGTTGAGCATGCAAGTCTAGAAACCTGAAGAGTTGCCTGAGCTGAGAAGTAATGCTCAGAAAGATAAGAAAAAAAACTATGAATTTTTATTAAAGTATGGATTATTTTAATTAGGAAATGATAGTGCAGCAGTGTTTTAATATGGAGATTTGGGTACATATTTTCCTTACATATTAAGAAGCTTAGTGGCAGGGAGTATGGGTTATTTATTTTGTGTACCCCACAGCACTTACCTTACTCCTGGTAGGCATTCAATTATTCTTCGTTAAATTGAACTAAGTTGCCTAAGGGTTTATTTTGCAAGACAGCATGTTATATGAATCAAGGATTGTGAATTATTGGAGCTGGAGTTTAATAATCAAAGATTAGTGGTACTCAGGGAGGATGTGACACACAGCAAGAACGAGAGTGTGGTTTCCTGAAAGTAAGCAGGCATCAATCAGTCTGATACATCAATCAGGTCTGTGCAAGCTTGCCACAAGCAGGGCACAATAAATCTTGCAGAAAATGCAGGTGCAAAACTTGCTGAGATGAAAGGATCATAACTTTGGAATGTAAATACCAGACTTTGAGTAAGCAGAAAACTTCCAGTCATTTTCACTATATCACCATTCACCCAAAATTAACTAATACACTTTGTTATAAAATAAGGTGGCTTTACGTAGAGAAACTGTTTTTCAAAAGAATTTCTTTCATAAGAAATGTCATAAACTCACATACTTTTATTTATCTACAAGACTAGATTTTTACAGATATTTAGGGCTATAAATAACGAAAAGCAATTGAACTTTTTTCTCAACTTAGTCCAAATGATTGATAACTTAATAGACATTTCATTCAATAAGAATTGCACAGCAGTAGTTATTTCAGAACTGCAAAGAAAAAAACCAGCCAAGTGACTGGATTTGAAAAAAAGTGCAGTGTATAAAACAAGAAGCTTTTTATGCACAGGACACAATAAACAACTCACGAGCATTGTTATATGAATAGCATTTTCATAGCTTTTTGAAAAATTGTCAGATTCATAAGTTCTGTTAACTTTTCTATGAGACGAAATCCATTATAGGTCTTAGTAAGAAATTAATGGTGAGGAGTTAATTTTAAAGTAAAGTCTTCTAACAAGGATGGTTCATATATTTGCATAATTCTATTAGACATACCAACATGTTTATCTTTAACTCTTCAAATATAATATGGAAAAGATATATAATTACATAAGCAGAGTTTCCAAACTTCCACAAGCTATATTTCCTTGGCCTAAGTAAAAATTTAAAACTCCTATCCTAAAATTTAATTTAAAAGAGGTTATTTACAAAGTTGTAAATGTTGATGATTCTTTCAATAGCCTATGGTCAAACAACCAGAATAGCAGCATCCATGACAGACTCAATGCTTTTAAGAACCAGTCCTCATCTAGTTAGTGCTTCTGATATTATCTTTGCTTTTCTTGATTTCATCCTAAAAAGAAGTGTGACTTGCCTAAAACACAAATTTTCTAGTTCCAATCAGGATGTATATTTTGCTTTTTTCTTTAGGAATGAAAAGATGTATGTTACAATATAAAATCTATTTTTGTACTTAGGTGTATGAATGGGAGGACTTGGGATTATGAGTATAAATTAACCTTAAAAAGAAATGTCTAAGAAGGAGAAGATAAAAGAGTGGGAAAGATTTGAAACAATCTTGAGGAATTGGATGGACAGTTATGGAGAGGTGACTAAAAGGATTTGGGAGTATGGAAGGAATACAAGGAACATTGAGACAACATGATTTTAGAACACGGCAATTGAGCACAATCTTTGCAAACAATGCTCAGCAGCCTAGAAGAAGAAGCAGGGAAATTGGGGGTTTCTGAAAGTCACAGAGTGAAGGAGAACATGTCACTATGAATTCATATTTGAAATGGTAGACTGTGGGTTCTAAACTGTAAGGGAAAATAAAAGCCAAAAGGGCTAAACATATAATTAGTCCAGAAGCTTTTAAAATTCCTAACTCCTTCATTCTTAGTATATATTGTCCTCTATTTGTTTATCTTCCCTTTCTGTATGATACATGCGAGTATTATTGATGTTTCATAAATGTGAGACTTCTGCCCTACTATAAAAAGGTAAGGCCTTTTCCACAAAAGCCTTTCCTTTGAGAAGTTGAGTGGAATGGTGGAGGGGATTAAGTGGAACTAAATTTCAGTTATTTTGGGGTAGAAAACTTTTCAGTCTAAAATTCCTCTGTGACTGACTCCCAACATTTCTATCATTATTCTTCCTTCTCCTTTTTGTCTCTCCCTAACTACATTCAATCAAAAATTATGTTATCCATAAAAGCAGCCTTTCCATGATTATTGAAGCACATTCTGCTCATGTTAGAAGTTAAAGATTCTGTGTCTTTAGTCATTATTAAGGACATGCTACTAAGGCAAGAAAATTTCAGGTGGAAAAACAACGGTGGTTATTTTCTGGCCAAATAAGATACATTTTCACTCTTAACTGTATACAGTTCGAAAAATGAAAAAAATGCCACCTCTGAAGTGTTCTATGTGCTTAGTCTTTATGCCAATTTCTATGGCTTTTCTTTTCTTCTGGGTTGCAGGGGTGGGGATTAATAATTAGAGGTTAGTTTTGGCTTTTATTTTTAAGAAAATTTCAAAATCCTGATCAAATAGTATCACAGTTCTCTCCAGGTGTATACTGTATAGTGAGCCAAATGCAAAAACTTCAAAACCATTTTTAAATTATTATTAATAATATGTATTATTTTTGCTGAATATGTGTAACTGTTTGAATTGCTGTTAAAAGTGATATATTAAAACAAATAGAATATGAAAGATCACAAGATTGATTTTATGTTTATAGGGAAGTATACAGTGTGGGGCTTTACAACTTGGGCTTTAGAGGCAGATTGCCTCAATGTGTCTTCATTCCACCAATTACTAGGTTATCTTGACTAAATTACACAATCTCTCTTCCTTGGTTTCCTTTATGTTTTGAAGATCATTGTTACTTAAAACATTGCCCAGCATGTACTAGACATTCAGTAAATGTTAGTTACCTTTTATTAACAAATGTGTTGTGAAATCAGTCAAAAACTTCATTTAAACATTACTTACTTGTTGTTTTCAAGGCTTACGTATTTCAGAGCATATCTACATAGGCACAGCCATTGAGATGAAGAGGAATAAAAAAGCAAAAGCTGAGTCTTTGCAGGTGACTAAATGCTGAGGTAAAGATGTTTTTGACAACCACAGAGTCAGTTTGTGGTATATCAGTGCTATAAACAGCTGTCTCATTATGTAATAATAGGAAAGCAGTTAAGCACACCATATCATTTTTTAAAAACATCATCTAACTAAATATTTAAAAGCATTGCATTAATTTCTTTTTGCCAAGTCTTCTGATTTAATTTTTGACAAAACTAACCTTTTTTCAACTAAATCCCATTTTGCAACAAAAGCTCCACTCCAACAAGTGTTCACAGTCCCCTCAGCTCCCAGTCTAGGGCTACAGTATCACCCTGGAGGGGTAGGCCTCTGGTGTTTCTCATCCCTTTCTCCCTCCCCTCCCAACTCCATGTTATGGAAGCTCTATTCTAGGTAGGCATAGCTGAAAGGACTGAGTCTCTCTTCCCTCAACCAGCCCCCACTCTAGGCACAGCAACCTGAAAAGACTGAGGCCCAATCTCTCCTGCCCTAACTCATTGTGGGGCAGAAGTTCCATACTAGGAGAAGCAAGCCAGGAAGACCACGGACTGTTTCCCAACCCCAAGTGCTTAATTTTACAGCAGGGTTGTCACCCAGGGGAAACTGAGTCTGACCCCAACCAGTACAGTGATGCAGGAGCTCTGCCCAGGAGGAGAGGCAGGCAGTAAGGGTAAAGAGTTCCATAGATCTGCCTGAGAGGGCCAACTTTTTTTGGAAAACGGAGTGGAGAACTCCATGCCTAAGCGTGTTGTTGAAAACAAACAGATATTGATGAAGAACAATTAAAAGGAGACTGGGAGCTTCATAATATATCAAAACAACAGAGAAGCCAGAAGTTTTAAATGAGAACGAGGGAAAGAATAGCTGAGAAGAACCCTCCTGGGGATCTGGAAAGCTGGGCTCATGTGCTAGGTTGCACCCACTCAGAAGCAATCAGAGCAGGATGTGGGGTAGACTTGAAAGCATTCTCCATGCTGCACATAGACCCATCAACACAGAACAAAAGCCTCAATGGCACAAGGGTCCTAAATATAGCCTGTGACCAAATACAGAGTAACAATAAGCTACTCTGACCCTGGGGCAAATCCTAGGAAGCCAGGTTTAAAAATAATACCACAGTCATCCCTGGCAGTCTGGAAAACTATGTACGTGCCCAAGGCTGTGCATTCTCAGGAGCAGAGTGGGAACCTCCAAGCTACTAGTCCCTGGCTGAATGTGGGGCAAACAAGTAAAATCCCTTCATAATAGCAGTCTCCAAGCCACCAATACGTCCAGTGATAAAGAGTAAAAATGTACCTGGCTAAGGAGTCTTAAGCACACCCTTTAACCAATGAATGGCTTGTGCTAATCCAGGTGTAACCCTAAGGTAATGAGGTTAAAAGGTAAAAACAAGGGGGAAAATATGAAAAAGAACATCAATGGCTACACACTGCAGAGAAAATAGACTTTGCAGAATTAGTTCAGCCAAATCACTAAACAAACGGTTACACTAAACAAATAAACAGTTACAAATAAATGACAACCACTACTACTCCTGGTGGTGGTGGAAGTCGGCGGGGAGACTGGAGGCGGATCAGTATCTAGTGTTGCTAAAATATATTATCTAAAATGCCCAGTTATCAACAAAAAAGTTGATACATGGAAATCAATAGGAAAGTATGACCTATAAACAGGGAGAAAAAATCAGGCAATATGAGGGTATTTCAAAAAGTTCATGCAGAGATCATATTCTTTTAATTCTATTTTTCACAAAATTTTGAAGTACTCTCATAGAAACTCCTTTAACAGGGCCCAGGTAGTGTACTTAGCAGGCAAACACTTCAAAGCAGCTATTATAAATATGTTCAAAAAACTAAAGGAAACCATGCTTAAAGAATGAAAGAAAAGTATCACCAAATAGAGAATATAATAAAAAGAAATTTTTCTTTAAAATCAAATGGAAATTCTGGAGTCGAAAAGAACAGTAACCCAAATAAAAATGATTTTAGCTGGTGGAAAAAAGAAATCAGCAAACTTGAAGATAGGTCAACAGAGGTATACAATCTTAAGAACAGAGGAAAAAAGAATGAAAAACAAAAAGAGCCTTAGAGAAATGTTGGACATGATTAAATGCATCAACATACAAAGCATGGGAACATCAGGAGGAGAGAGAAAGGGACAGAATAAATAAAATATTTAGAATAGAAGATATAATAGTGAAAACTTTTCAAGTTTGGTGAAAACCATTAAGCTACCCATTTAAGAAATTCAACAAAATCCACGTAGGATAAAAACAAAGAAATCTACACCCAGACACATCACAGTCAAAATGTTGAAAGACAAAGAGAAAATCTTGAAAGTAGCAAGGGAACAACAACAAATCACATACAAGGTAACCCCAGTACAATTAATAGCTAACTTCTCATCAAAAATGATGAATGAGGGGAGTGAAGAAAGGAGAAGGCTAATAAATTGAGAGAAATCAGAGGTCAGTGGAAGTTGAAAAATAGTCAATGGGAATAGCTGAATAAACAAATAGAAAGGAGAAGACATTGCAGCAAGAAGATTTAAGAGTTGTTATTCATTCATTCATTCAGTAAACTTCAATTTACAAACTACTGTGCTATCCAAAAACCATTTCCTTTTTGCTTGGTATGCATCTTGACATGCATACCATATCAAAATTACCTTTCTAGTTATGATTTCCATGAGCTTACCTTGTTGTGGATGGCACTGCTTGATAGCTGGGGAAGGCCAACCAAAAGTGGCAAGGAAAAATCAACATCTAATTTTCACTCTGTATTCTTTTGTGTTGTCTGAACATTTACAACAACAATTTATCTGTGTATTCTTACATAGTTTTTAAAAACAACATTTAGAATCTTGCATTTAAAAATTTCCACTTGGCTAAACCCCATTAATTGTTTTTAAATATTATTAATATAATCTTTACATTAATTATTGCTAGTAACGATAAAACCAAATTAATGAAGTAGTTGAGCACTATAGTTAAGAATACAGGCTTTGGAACTACCTAACAATATTTACTGTAACAATTGAAGATTAGCTGGCATAATGAATGTAAAGTGCTTAACAGAATATCTGCATTTAGTAAACATTTAATTAGTGGTAGCTAATTATTATTATCATCATCATCATCATCATCATCTACAGTCAGAACTCTTGGTTCCAAGTGACCTAAATTCAACTCCTACTAGATTTTGCAAAATAGGAATTTATTGGCTCATATTATTAAAAAGACCAGAGGAAGATGTGCTAGCTTGATCCAAACACTCAAACTGTATCAGTGCGACTCTGTCTCTATTATATATTTCTTAGCAAGCTTTTCCCTCATGGTAATAAGATACCCTACATCTTACCAGGTAACTAATCACAGTTTTTTAAAAAAAAGAAGAAAGAGGAGGAGGAGAAGAAAGAAGAAGAAGAAAAAAGAAACAAGTGTCTCTTTTTCAATAACTGCAGCAAAAGTCTTGGATAGAGCTTTCATTGGCCTGTCTTAGATTACATGCTCACTCCTTAACTATTCATGTGCCCAAGAATGTGAAATGTTCTGATTGGCTCAGACTTGGAGCTGGGGAACGGAGCCATCTTCAACCAACACATGTACTAAAAAGCAGAGGATGGTTTCCCCAAAGTCAAATCAAGGTGCTGCTAGTCAAAGAAGTTGGAAAAAAATACCAAGCAGGCAAAAATAGCAGATTTCCAGTACTGCATATGTAATAACATATATTAATATAACAACATGTAACACTGCACATGAGAAAACAGTTAAAAGTGAATCTTAAAATGTCCACTGCTCAGGGAAAGCATGTTTATAGAATGTAGCTTGCACTCTTCTAAAAGTGGATAACTAGAGGTTCTACCATACTATTGTGCACAGATTGTTCCATGGGTAAGGATGTTCCATAGAAAACATCCTATCTCAATTGCTGTATAATTAAATTGTCATAACACTTGAAAAAAATACAACTGAATTTAATTATCAGGAAAAAGATAATCACTGAGGTATTTATTACCTCAGGCAGCATTGTACAATAGAAAGAGAATAGAAGTAAAAATCACAAGACATAAATTCTACCAAAAACATAGTAATAGTAGTTACCATATATTGAGTGCTTATTGTATATATTCAAAAAGTTTTTTAATCTGTTCTCTCATTTTATTATTGCAATGGGGAAACTGAGGGTCAGTGGATAAATAATTCACCCAATGTCACACAGCTGGTACATGACAGAGCAGGATTTGAATCTGTCCTATTTGCTTCCAAAGCCTGTGTTTTTTTATTAATAGGCTATGTGACTTAATTTCTTTATTCCTTGTGTCTAAAGTAAGGGATTTTGATTTAATTATCTTTAAGGATACTTCTCAAAAATCCTATGATTATTACAGGGTTCACCTTTAATTTCTCATTATTAATTTTGGATATCTTTTAAGAAGGATTTTGAATCAATTAGAACACAGCTTTTAAATACAGCAACACATACGTAAAATTATTCACCACGATCAAGTGGGATTCATCCCAGGGATGCAAGGTTGGTTCAACATATGCAAATCAATAAATGTGATACACCATATTAATAAAGTCAAACACCAGGACCATATGATCATCTCTATAGATTCTGAAAAAGTATTCGATAAAATTCAGCACTCATTCATGACAAAGACCCTCTATAAGTTAGGTATAGATGGAAAGTATCTCAACATAATTAAAGCCATATATGACAAACGCGCTGCCAATATCATCCTGAATGGGGAAAAGCTGAAATCTTTTCCTTTAAGAACAGGAACTTCCTTTAAGACAAGGATGCCCACTTNGGATATCCACTCTCACCACTCCTATTCAACACAGTATTGGAAGTACTAGCCAGAGCAATCAGAGAAGAGATGGAAATAAAGGGCATCCAGATTGGAAAAGAAGTCAAGCTATCCCTGTTTGCAGATGACATGATCCTATATATTGAACAGCCTAAAGCCTCTACAAAAAAACTCTTCCAGTTGATAAATGATTTCAGTGCAGTAGCAGGATACAAAATCAACACACAAGAATCAGTAGCATTTCTATTCTCCAATAGTGAACATGCAGAAAGAGAAATCAAGAAAGCCTGCCCATTTACAATAGCCACCAAAAAAATAAAATACTTAGGAATTGAGTTAACCAAGGATGTGAAAAATCTCTATAATGAGAACTA
>NW_007727566.1:182308-292298 GCF_000696425.1 Galeopterus variegatus
AAAAAAAAAAAAAAAAAAAAAAAAAAAACCCCCCCAAAAAAAAAAAAAAAAAAAAACCGGGGGGGGGGGAGAAGATGTAACAACTACAACTCCTGGAAGTTGATACAACAAGCAAACAGAAAGGACATTGTTGGATGGGAGGGAGGAGAGGAAGGAGGGAGGGAGGTTTCTGTAATGGGCCATAATAATCAACCACATTGTATATCAACAAAATAAAAATTTAAAGGAAGTAAATAAATAAATAAATATTTTTTTTAAAAAGGACACACCTTTTATTTTTATGTATGTTTTTAATCATGAACAAAAAAAAGAATAATATCACTCTTTTGGTGAAAACTTTTTTCAATGTGCGTGTCATAGTCAATAACCATGAAAGAAACTTTGCATTTGACAAATGCTCTTCCATTGGAGCCTTATATACAAAAAATAAAATTTTGCAAAGACAAAAACGATTAATGTTAAAACAAGGAAAAAAGCTCCATCTGCATTTCTTCACTGGTGTACTGTTTTATGTGTGAAGTGTTATGGGTTTTTTTTAATGCCTTGTTGCAATTCTGCCAAGCATATCTCTTCGTTCTTGCTTGGAGCCTTTTTTTTCCCCCCACATTTGAATCTGAATACTAGTTGCTACTTAACAAGCTATTCCAATGTACTAAATTGCTACAAATAGCTTTTTAAAAAATTTTATGCAAGATGAAAAAAAAATTTGAGCAATTTTTCTGCTTGATTAACTTACTTTTAAGTATACTGTAAACTGTGAGAAAAGATATAAAGCAAAGAAGATAGTGATGTACATTTTGCTGTGTTAAATATACTCATTCTGTGTAAAATGAAAATGTGTTTCCATAGCTTTTCTTTTTTCAGAGATAAAAATGTAAAATTTCTCTGAAAACTGAACAGCATTAAACAGATGTTAGCTATTAATAATATAATAAGAACTGGAGGGAGTATAGTATGGAAATTAATGGTATGGACTCTGGAGTAAGAATGTCTGGGTTCATATCACAGATCCTTCAAATACTAAGTATAAGTCAATGTCCAGACATTTCATTCTTCTGAAATTTTAGTTTCCTTATCTGTATATGGGGGAAAATAATAGTGCCTCCCTCCCAGATTGTTGGAAAGATCAAAGAAGATAATGTCTGTACAGCACAGTCCCTAGTACATGTAGGCACTCAGTGTTAGCTTTTCTACCATACCATTAATAATACTACCATTACTACTATTACTCTGAAAATTACAAACATCTTGAGAGGGAATCAGGGTCCTAAGAACTCATCTGTTTATACTTGAATTAGTCTCTGGTCTTAAGTACAATGATTTAGGAATTAAGCTGAGCATATAAATTTTAGCTAACAGCTGTCATATCCTATAATTTAGTCTAGAATTTATTTATAAGTATTAGAAAAAATTCACAACTACTCATGGGAAAATAAAATGAATATTGATGTTATATTTAAGTTTTGTTTGTTTTTAGTTATTGTGGGGTAGTTGGGATTTTTTGTCTAATGCATTATTATTGTAGTATATTTCTATTGCTCATTAAACAAGTTATTGTGAGCCCACAATGAGCCAGTCACAGTGCAATATACTAAGTCTTAATGTTAAAATTTGTAAGACATGGTTCTTGCCCCTAATGGCTTTTCAAAGCTAGTGACAGGAAATAGATATATAAACCGAAATAATTTTACAATAAAAACCAGTAAGCAAAATAATGGTCTTCCCAAAGATGTCCACATCCTAATCCTCAGAACCAGTGAATATGATACCTTACATGGCAAAAGGAATTTTGCAGATGTGATTTGATTTAAGGACCTTAAGATGGGAGAGTATCTTGTATTATCAAGGTGAGCAAAAGTGAATCTCATGGGTCCTTAAAAGCAGAGAACCCTGGGCCGGCTCGGTGGCGCACTGCGCTAGTGTGCCGCTTGGGAAGCGCGGAGGCGCTCCTGCCGAGGGTTCGGATCCCACATACAGACCGGTTCCCGCTCACTGGCTGAGCGAGGCGCGGGGGCAACACCAAGGGTTGCGATCCCGTTGCCAGTCCCGGTCCGGTATAGGGGCGACACTGAGGATTGCGATCCATTGCCGGACACAGAAAAAGACAAAAAAAAAAAAAAAAAGCAGAGAACCTTTCCCTGCTGTGGTCAAAGGGAAGTGTTAACTACAGAAGAATGGTCAGAGAGATGCAACATTGCTGGCTTTAAAGATTGAGGAAGGGGTCCAGGAACTAAGGAATGTGGGTAGCCTCTAGCAGCTGAAAAAGGTAGGGAAATAGATTTTCTTCTAGAGCCTCCAGAAAGAAATGCAATCCTGCTGACATGATTTCTAAAGTACAAAACTAAAAAATAATACTTTTGTGTTATTTGAAGCCACTAAGTTTGTGATAATTTCTTATGGCAGCAATAGAAAACTAATAGAAATACAATAAGTTCTCTTAAAGAGAATATATGGAGAAACAGAAGAAAAGGATCACTTTCCAAAGTTGTCCCAGAAAAGCTAGGAAGAATTTTCCCAGAAGACCTGCAAAAGTCATTCTTCCAAAGTGGATCATATGCACTTTCCCAAACCAGATTCTGGTGAAGAGAAGATTACTCTTAGGCCTATCATCTCTGGAACTATAGGTGGGATCTAACTCACCTGGAGAATGTGGGCTGGAATAAGGTTCTGATAGGGAAGAACAAAGAAGGGATGGATGTCAAATAATGTCCACAACAGAAATACTACTAATCTCATAAAAATCTATACATTGTTTTAAGACTACTAGAATAAATAATACTTTGGAAAATAAAGATCATTTTTTGTTTGGCAAGAAGTGAGCAAGGTAGAAAAATCTATCAAATATTGTTCTAATGCTTGCCAGAAAAACACATGATAAATTCTTCCAATTTATTCAGCAGATATTCATTGATCCCCCTCTATGTGCTGTTATTCCCAAGACACAGACCCTGCTATATACTGATATCAGAGGATATCAGTAGTCAGCAAAAATAAATATTGCTCCTATCTCATGAGGCTGCTAGTATAGCTAGAGAGACATAAATAAAATAAACATTCATACATTTGCATCAAATTAGAATGCATTGAAAAAGCATTATCTGGGAAGATGACCGACTAGGAGACCCTACCACTTGTTTCTCCCACAAAGACAGAAAAAAACAATGAATAAACAACTACATTTGAATGAAAATAACTAAAGGAGAGTGCCAGCATACATCAATGGAGTAATGAAAATCCTGGTGAACACAGAAGCTCAGGGTAGCCATATAGAGAATGGAAGGAAACGCCTGGCCTCCATCACCTCATTCCCCAGCCAGGGTCAGCTGGAAACCAGGGGGAATTTCTCTCTGCAGTGAAAATTCATGTCTTTCCTAGGCCCAAACCTCTAGAGCAGCCCTTCTCCGCCAGAGCTGGACCGGTGCTGTGCCCTGTCCCTCAGGGATAGAGTCACAGCTAAAACCCAGCCCACTGGCCCTGAGCTACCAGAGTGTGCCTCAGAGTCACATATCCTGGCTCTGTGGGCAATCTACATGCAACCCTGTCAGAGACAGCGAATGTGCAACCCAACACCTAGCTGCCATAGTAGGTTCATGAGACCCTCAGCCTAGGACCCTGGCTTTGCAGCCATTTCGAGTACCTACATCTGTAACCTACCACTGCTGCAGCTGCTTGTAAGTCATGTCAGACCCAGCACCAAGAGGGATCTCCTTAGCAAAGTCTCCCCATTGTGGGGAAAATGAGAATAGGAGTAACCTAAAAACCCTTGCCACTAAAGACATTAACCTACACTGCCATTGCCACAAGCTTCCATAGCCTAGGTCACTGAGGCGCCCACATTTATCACTGATGTTGATCACAGCTGAAGAAGACACTGCTCAGAGACTATACCACTGCATCTATGTGGAACCAGAACCACCATACCCTTCCGAACTGGTACACTAAAGCACATCTGCAGGTGAAAGACTCTATGAAAACCACTCTGTAAAGTTTGTAAGAGGCAATTGTTCCACCAGATGCATAGACATCAAGGCAGGGGCACAAGAAATATGAACAAGCAAGGAAATATGAGACCACCCAAAAACACCCACAATAACACTCCAGTGACACACCCCAAAAGTAAAGGGAATCTGCAAACTGCTGGGAAAGGAATTCAAAAGAATGATCTTAAGAAAACTTTATGAGATACAAGAAAATACAGATGGACAATTCAATGAAATCAGAAAGTTAATTCATGATATGAATCAGAAATTTAATAGAGATAGATATCAAAAAAAGAACCAAATTATACAGCCGAAGAATGCAATGAATTAAATAAAAAATTACAATAGAGAGCTTCAACAACAAACTAGAGCAAGCAGAAGACAGAATTGCTGAACTTGAAGATAGGTCATCTGAAATTACCCAGTCAGAAGGAAAAAAAGAAATAAGAATGAAAAAGAGTGAAGAAAGCTTCAAGGAATTATGGAACTTCATTAAACAAACAGATATTCTCACCATGGAAATTCCAGGAGAAGAGATGTGAAAAGATGTAGAAAGCATATTTAATGAAATAACAGCTAAAAATGTCCCAAGTCTTGGGAAAGATATGGATATCCAGATCCAGGAAGCCCAAAAGTTTCCGAATAGAGTCAACCCAAAATGTTCTTCTGTCAGGCATATGATAGTCAAATTGTCAAAAGTCAAAGAAAAAGAGAGAATTCTAAAAACATCAAGAGATAAATATCAGGTCACATATAAGGGAATCCCTATTAAACTAACAGCAGATTTCTCAGCAGAAACCTTACAAGCCAGGAGAGAGAATGGGATGATATATTCAAAGCACTGAAAGAAAAAAGGTGCCAGCCAAGAATACTATACCCAGCAAAGCTGTCCTTCAAAATAAAGTACAAATAGTCTTTCCCAGAGAAGCAAAACTGAGAGACTTCATCACCACTAGAATGGCCTTACAAGAAATACTCAAGGGAGTCCTACACCTAGAAGCAAAAAGACAATAACTACTATTCTGAAAACATGAAAAAGTATAAAACTCACTGGTAAAGTAGATACACAAATGGGAAAAAAAAGGAATCAAACCTGTCACTACAAAAAAACACAAACTACAATGATAAATAAAAAAAGAGGAAGAAAGGAACAAAAGATATACAAAACAGCCAGAAAGCAGTCAAGAAAATGACAGGGGTGAGTCCTCACCTATTAATAATAACCTAGATAAAAATTAAAATTAAAAATTAAAATTAAAAAAAATAACCTGAGTGTAAATGGACTAAATTCTCCTTTTAAAAGGTATAGACTGGCTTAATGGATTAAAAAAAAAACAAGACCCAACCATATGCTGCCTACAGGAACCTCTTTTTACCTCCTTTCACACAGACTGAAAGTGAAGGAATGGAAAAAGATATTCTGTGAAAATGGAAACCAAAAATGATCAGCAGTAGCTATACCTATTATCAGATAAAACAGAATTTAAGACAAAAAATGGAAAAAGACGCAGAAGATTAGTATATAATGATAAAGGGATCAGTTCAGCAGGAGGAAATAACTATTATAAATATATTTGCACCCAATATTGTAACATCAAGATACATAAAGCAAATATTATTAGATCTGAAGGAAGAGATAGACTTTAATACAGTGATAATTGGGGATCTCATCACCCCACTCACAGCATTGGAAAGATGATCTAGATAGTAAATCAGCAAAAAAAAAAAAAAAAAAGGATTTAAACTGCACTACAAACCAAATGGACCTTACAGACATTTCAGAACATTTCATTCATCAACTGCAGAATGCACATTCTTTTCATCAGCACATGGACCATTCTCCAGAACTGATCATATATTAGGCAACAAAACAAGTCTCAACAAATTTTTAAAAATTGAAATCATATTAAGTAACTTCTCTAACCACAGTGGAATAAAATTAGAAATCAATAACAAGAGGAACTTTTGAAAATAAACCAATACATGGAGATTAAACAACATGCTCCTGAATAACCAATGGGTCAATGAAGAAATTAAGAAGAAAATTTAAAAATTTCTTGAAACAAATGAAAACAGAAACACAACATCCCAAAACCTATGGGATATAGCCAAAGCAGTTTAAGACGGAAGTTTATAGCAATAAATGCCCACATCAATACACATACAATAAGTGCCAAAAAAGTAGAAAAATTTGAAATGGAACTTGAAAAGCAAGAACAAACTAAACCCAAAATTAGTAAAATAAAAGAAATAATAAAGATCAGAGAAGAAATAAACAAAATTAAGACTAAAAAAATTACAAAAGATCAACAAAATGAAGAGTTGGTTTTTTGAAAAGATTTTAAAAAATCAACAAATCATTAGCTAGACTAACTGAGAAAAAAAAGCCTCTAATACATAAAATTGGAAATGAAAAAGAAGACATTACAACTGATACCACATAAATACAAAGGATCATTAGAGACTAGTATGAACAACTATACACCAACAAATTGGAAAACCTAGATGAAATGGATATATTCCTGAACACATATAATTTACCAAGATTAAACAAAGAAGAAATAGAAAACCTGAACAGACTAATTACAAGTAATGAGATTAAATCAGTATTAAAAAGTCTCCCATCAATGAAAAGCTCAGAACCTGATGGCTTAACTGCTGAATTCCACTATACATTTAAAGAAGAATTAATACCAATTTTTCTCAAACTCTTCCAGAAAATTAAAGAGGGTGGAATTCTTCCAAACTTATTCTACAAGGCCTGTATTACCTTGATAGAAAATCAAACAAGGACACAACAAAAAAGAAAACTATAGGCCAATATCACTGACAAACATAAATGCAAAAACCCTCAAAAAATACTAGCAAACCAAATCCAGCAGCATATCAAAAAGATTATTTACCCTGATTAAGTGGGATTAATTATAAGGATGCAAGTTAGGTTCAACATTCACAAATCAATAAACATGGTATATCACATCAACAGATTGAAGGACAAAAACCATATGATCATCTCAATAGATGCAGAAAAGGTATTTGATAAAATTCAACATCCCTTCATGATTCAAAACACTCAACAAATTAGGAATAGAAGGAATGTACCTTAACACAGTAGTGGCCATATATGTCAAACCCACAGCTAATATACCAAATGAGGAAATGCTGAAAGCTTTTCATCTAATAACTAGAACAAGACAAGGATGCCCATTCTCACCACTATTATTCAACATAGTACTGGAAGGTCTAGACAGAGCAAGTAGGCAAGAGAAAGATAAGGGTATCCATTGGAAAGGAGGAAGTCAAATTGTACCTGTTTGCAGATGACATGATCTTATCATATAAAAAGTTGCACCAGAAAACTCAGAACTAATAAATGGTTTCAGTAAAGTTGCAGGCTACAAAATTAACATATAAAAATAAGTAGCATTTCTATACACCAACAATGAGCTAGCTGAAAAAGAAATCAAGAAAGCAATCCCATTTACAATAGCTTCCAAAGAAATAAAAAAACTAGAAATAAATCTAACCAAGGAGGTAGAAGATCTCTACAAGGAAAACTATAAAACACTGATGAAAGAAATTAAGGAAGACACAAAGAAATGGAAAGGCACCTTATGTTAATGGACTGAAAGATTTAATATTGTGAAAATGACCGTACTACCAAAAGAGATCTACAGATTCAATGTAATTCCTATTAAAATGCCAATGGCTCCTAACAGAAATAGAAAAAAAATACTAAAATTCATATGGAGCCACAAAAGACCTCAAGTAGCCAAAGCAATCCTGAGCAAAAGGAACAAAGCTGGAGGCATCGCGCTACCTAACATCAAAATTTACTGCAACGCTACCAAAGCAGCATGGTACTGGCATAAAAACAGACACATAGACCAATGGAAGAGAATAGAGAACCCAAAAAGAAAGCCACATATTTACAGCCAACTGATTCTAACAAAGGCACCAAGAATATACATTGGGAAAAAGACAGTCTCTTCAATAAATGATGCTAGGAAAACTGGATATCCATTTGAAGAAGAATGAAACTAGACCCCTATCTAATTATATACAAAAATCAATTCAAAATGTAAGAAAGACTTAAATGTAAGACCCAAAGCTATGAAACTACTAGAAGAAAATGTAGGGAAATACTTTAGGACATTGTTCTGGACAAAGACTTTTTGGAGAAGACCTCAAAAAAAAGGCAACAAAAGCAAAAATAGAAAAGGTGGATTATATCAAACTAAAAAGCTTCTGCACAGCAGAGCCAACAATCAATAGAGAGAAGGGATAACCTGAAAAATGGGAGAAAATATTTGCAAACTATTAATCCAACAGGGGATCAATATTCAGAATGTACAAGGAAGTCAAACACCTCAACAGCAAAAAAACAAATAATCTGATTTAAAAATGGGCAACATGACTTGAGCAGACATTTCTCAAAAGAAGACATACAAATGGCCAATAGGTATAGGAAAAAATGCCCAACACCGCTAATCATCAGGTAAATACAAATTAAAACCACAATGAGATCATCTCACCCCAGTTAAAATAGCTATTATTCGAAAAGACAGAAAATAACAGATTCTGGTAAGGATGCAGAGAAAGGGGAACTCATACACTGTTGGTGGGAATGTAAATTAGTACAGCCATTATGGAAAATAGTATGAAGGTTCCTCAAAAAACTAAAAATAGTACTACCATATGGCCCAGCAATCCCACTACTAGGAAATCAGTATGTCAAAGAGATATTTGCACTCCCATGTTTATTGCACTGCTATTCACAATTGCCAAGATATGGAATCAACCCAAGAGTTCATCAAAAGATGAATGGATAAAGAAAATGTGATATATATACACAATGGTATATATACTGTTCAGCTGTAAAAAATGAAATCCTGTCATTTGTGGCAACGTGGGTGAGCTCGGAGTACATTATGTTACATGAAATAAGCCAGGACCCAGAAAGAGAAATACCGCATGTTCTCACTCATACGTGGAAGCTAAGAAGGTGATCACATAGAAATAGAGAGCAGAATAATGGTTACCAGAGGCTGGGAAGAGTAGTGGGGATAGTGAGAGGTTGGTTAATGGATACAAAATTACAGCTAGATAGGAGGAATAAGATCTAGTGTTCTGTAGTACTGTAGGGTAACTATAATTAGCAACAATTTATTGTATACTTTCAATTAGCTAGAAGAGAGGATTTTGAATCTTCCCAACACAAAGAAATGTTAAATGAAAAGAAAGCAAGCATTCTCTGGTGCTATGAGACCGAGCTGAGGCTTAAGCCAAGACTAAAAGGGTATGCCTTAACTAAGCAAAGGAGAGAGGAAAGAGTGTTTCAGGCAGAGAAAACAGCATGTGCAAATCCCTATGGCAGGCAAGAGTAGGCCTATTCAAGAAGGTGAAAAAAGACCTGCGTGGCTGAAACAGATGAGGGCTGATGATAGAATGGGGCCAGAGATGTAGATAGAAGCCAAACTAAGTAAGGCCTCATAGATCATGTTAAAGATTTTGGCCTTGATCCTAAAAGCAGGGTGGAGGTGGTGTGATTGGATCTGCAGTTCATAATTCACTATGTCTGCAGTGTAGTATATAGCTTATAGGGGAGCTAATGAATGTATGCAAGAACAGTGTTAGGAAACTATTGGGATAGTCAAAGCAAGAGAAGTTAGTGGGTTGTTTTAGGATTATAGCAGTCAATGGAATAGTGCACACCTTAAGGAAGTATTTAAAAGGTAAAAAAAAAAAAAAGGATATGGTGATGAGCTGGATGTGGGCATGTGGAAGAGGGAGAGGGTCAAGAATGCCTAAAGTTTCTGGCTTTTTGATCTAGCATAGTCACTACACTCATTTCATTCTATCTAACCACATCTACTACTCAAGTCATAATGTATTTCTCTTTAAATACAGTTTTTCTGATTTCAATATATTTATAGTGAAGTAATTCTACTTAACTATCCCAACTTGTCAATTTTGTACACTTAAAAAGACATAAAAATGCACCAATTGAAGGAAAGAAGGGAGAGATCAAACTTATTGATTATAGTCATGCAGATCCTCTTTATCTCAACTTATTTCAACAGTGTTCCAACAATGGAGTGCTGGTGCTGGCTCCTACTAGACCTGAAGAGCTAGTTGTGAAATTTTCAGGAACCTTGTGATCTGGCTGTTTAGTTTGAAATTGGCCACAGTGGGAGTACTAATACTACAGAAATTAGAAAACACTGCAGAATTGGCAAACACTGCAAATCAGGGATTTTCCCCCCAGCTCCCCAAAAGCCTATTGTTAAACATTTACCAGCACACCACTGTTTATACCCTTTAAAACTGTGGTATTTGAAGCGATAACCTAGATACAGAAAATACTGTAATGAGATTGAACACCCCCCACACACATACACCATCCAGTTCATTGCTGGATAGCTTTGATGTTTGTTACTCTTAGTCATTCTTCTAGTGATTTTTTTTTTCTTTTTTCCTCTCCATTAGATTGCCCAGATTAAGAAGTACTGCAGTAAGGCGGCAAGATTTTAGTAATTATTAAATATGGTTGACAGATATATAGGGGTCATTATGCTATTTTCTCTAATTTTGTGTGTGCTTGAAATTTTTTTATAGTAATAAAAAAAAGAAGTCTGTAACAGCCACAGCTTGCCCAGACCCGTCTTTACTTGGTCTTCCCTTTCCAGTCTCGATCCCATCAGCTGTTCCCAAGATCTGAAATGATCTGATCATTGCTGTCTCCTTACCTGTTCTCTATGAGTTAAACTAATTCCCTATTTTGATTTAAATGTTGCAACACCAACTTATTCTTTTGAAAAACCCACATGCATTTGTGGATTTAATTCATTTTTCAAAGAATTTATAGTAAATCTTCAGAGAGTGTCTACCATATCAGATTAGCATACTTTCTTTATAATAAAACCACAAAAAATACTGAAAAAAAAGTCATAAAAAGCTTCAGTATGAACCAAAAATCCCAAAGTACAGTGAGTGCATAGATTACAAGAAATTAGAAAGAGTAAAAAATAAACAATTAAAAAGAACTTTCCAAAAAAAAAAGAGGCCAGAAACAATATTAGCAATGCTAAATACTGGAGGAATAGAGGGATAAGGGACCAGAAGAATTACAAACTAAATCAAGGACTCTTCAAGTTCTACGCTGAAGAAAAGAAGGGCTTACTGTCAGTCAAGAACAAGTTTGTTTTTTTTAAATGTGATTTTATCATTGAAGACACAAAGTAGAGGAAGCTGAGAAACATAAAATTGACCCAATCATAGCACATCAGTGAAGGAAAAAATAATTTAGATATCAATTTTTTTAAAGGCAATATTAACAAATAAATTATAATTTAAGAGAAAACTAATGGTATCAAAAAGAATCATATAAATCCATTTTATGGAATAGAAAACTTGCGTCTCAGGAAGATGAAATAATTTGGTCGAGGTCACTTAACTAGTTTAAGTGTTGTAGCCTGGATCTGAACTCCCTACATAACTCTACAGTATTTTGTTTAGTTTTCCCACTCTTTTTCTGATAGACAGAAATGAAAATCCAAAGTAATTTTAGAAATTATGTATAAGTATAGCTCAAAAGTAATTCTGGCTTAAACATGATACAAATTTAACAATTGATGCCCCACTGAGTCTCATTTTTCCACTACCTCATCAAGCCCACATGGTACTCTGTGCTCTACATAAATTACTAGTATATGGGAAAAGCCCACTTCTTAAAGTCATTTTGAAAATCATTTTGTCTGACTACTTGAAGTAAAAATTAAATTTGTTTCACTCTCTCTTCCCTTAAAGATGTATTTTAAAATGTATATGTAAAATAGAAAATAAGGCTGTATAGGCTTTATATAGCCCTCCTTTTTAAAATGAAAAAAATATTTTAGTTATTGTTGATGACTGAAATGATCAAGGTTTGATTTCTCTACTAAAGGAATGTAAGTTTGATTCGGGTGTTTAAAGAATGCCTTAAGACTTCCTCAAATTCATTGGCTCTTTGTGGCAGGTGATTTTTGTGACATTCCCTTTTTAAGATAATTAATTTGCTTTCTTTTGACCTAGACAGCATATTTAATGGTATTTAATACTTACCTACTTGTTAATATATGAAACCCTTTATCTAAAGGCTTTTTTTAAAAAAACATATGAGTAATTCTCTGTCTTGCACCAACTATGAGCAAGTAGGTGTTCTATAATTATTTGAATCATGACTCCTTAAAAAATTATATTTAATAAATTATAATTAGGTCATCTACATGACATAGTTTTTCTTCTGTGACTGTACTAGTTTCTAATGAGGAGAGAGTCCTATATCAATTATCTTAACAAAGATAATTTAATATAAATAATTCTTAATTCGGTATTGGAGAATGGAAAAGGCAGAAAGAAAATCACTAAGGCAGTGATTTTTTTTTAAGTTTACCAATTTATTATAAGGAATATTACAAAGGATACAGATGAAGAGATGGATAGGGCAAGTATGGGGTAAGGGGCATGGAGCTTCCATGCTCTCTCTGGGCTTGCCAACCTCCCAGCACCTCCAACTGTTCAGCCACCTGGAAGCTTATCATATCTTGTTGTTGAAGAGTTTTTATGGTGCTTAGTCTCCAGTCCCTATCCCCTTTCCTGAGGGGCTGAAAGCTTCAACCTTCCAATCTGTTAATCACTTGGTCTTTCTGGTGGTTGGCCCCATCCTGACGCTATCTAGGAGCCCTGCTTTAAGTCACCTCATTAGCATAAACTCAGTTGTTATTAAAGGGGTTCATTATGAATAACCAAAAGCACTCCTATCACTCGGGGAATTCTAAGGGATTTTTTTCGGTGATAGACCACATCTTCTGTAACAGTTTCCTTGCCATTCTTTAGCCTCCTATTACAATGTCCTCAGCTCCTGCCTATCCAGAGGCAATGCCACATATTTGGTTTTTTAGCATGGTTTCACCTCACTTCCAGATATCAATTTCTATTTTGGGTAGCTTGAGTAACAAATCACCCCAAATTCACTGGCTTAAAATAACAATCATTTATTGTTGTTCATATTTTAGGATGTCAGCTGAGTGTAACGGATCTAGTCTGGGCTCCACTGAGCTTTTTTGCTTCAAGTTGTAGTGGCTGGATAGCTCAGCTTCTCATGACATGGCTATGTGTTGGGTGGGGCAATTCTGTTCCACTTGTCTCCTGTCCTAGGACTAGAGGGCTGTTCAGAGCAGGTTCTTCTTATGGTGCTAAAGTGAGGGTGAGTGGAAACATCAAGGCCTCTTAAGAGGTCTTCCAACTAAGGCAGTGATTTTCAAAGGATGGTCACCAGACTAGCATCATAAGCACCACCTGGAAATTTGTTAGGGATGCAAATTCTCAGACTCCAAGCCTCACCCCTTATTTACTGAGTCAGAAACCCTGGTAGTGGGACCAGCAATCTGTGCTTTCACCAGCCCTGCAAAGGATTCTAACATATGCTAAAGTTTAAAGATCAGTGCACTAAAATATCACAGAGATAGCAATTGCCAGAAGCAGCCACCACTCCTAGGACTGGGGCAGAAAAGCAAAGAGATGGAATTACTAAAACTAAGAAGATTGAGAAAAGGCTGCAATGGAGATGAAACTCAGAGTTTCAAAAATGAGTCACTACTTACCTGGTGCCGGAGTCTCTGAGTTCCAAGGAGGAACCCCATAGACCTGAGAACCAAATATCTGAGAAAGGCACACCCATGAATTAGAGTTAATGTCACAAGAAGGCACATTGAGATTGGTTCTATGGGTGTCAGAAAACCCCCAAATTGCAATCAGCTGCTGCTACTGGAAGGAACTACTGCCAGAGTGAATTGTTGCTAGAATGAGACTAATAAGATCAAGAAACCCATCCAAAGCAAACAGCAAATCTCTTCTTCCTTCTCCACCTGTGCAGTGTCTTTCTGGTCCCTCTATTGGCAGAGCCTAATAGGGAGCCAGAAATGTTTGCAGAATTCCAAAGGGTGGGTTTGAAGCTGAGGAACAGCAGCTTAATAACTGGCATGATGGTCTTAACTGTAATAAGACTAGGAGATAATAGAAATAACATATTTTTTAGTGTGTGTAATTGGGTACACATGGACATTTTCTGCATCCTAGATTGACGTGGCCTTATTGTTAAAAATTATTCCTATTTTAAAACTATTTGTTTCTCCTAATAAGATTAATGAGGCATTTAGGACATTTGTAGAATTTGGACAGGAAACTATGCAAGGGCCTACACTGAAGTCTGCTTAGCAAGGGCTAAGATAAAAAAGCATAGCAATAATGGCTGAGAATTGCTCCACAGTAACAGCTTCAGTCAGCTGAGGTTCAATTTTGGGTGTCAAAGGAATGGTCTAAAAACAAGCTTACCAGGACAGCAACCAGGGGTCCTGCCTCATAAAAAAGGATGGTGGCAGAAAAGGTTGTTCTGAAATCATGATCACTGACAAGAGACTGTATAAACATGATCCGTCATTTAAGCAGCCATGTTTGTGCAATTCCAGGAATCTAAAAAATGAATGGAAATGAATCAGCTCTTTCTTTATCCTGTAAACCAGTGTTCTGGTAGTGAGGGGTCAACATTGAGTCCAAGAATTTCACTAATTCTTGAAAGGTGGGTACAGATACAGTTGTTCCATATGTCAATCAAAAGGAACATTCCCATTGTAGTAAGTTAACAAGTATTTATTAAATGATTATCAGAGATATACCCAGTACTTTGGGAGACAAAGAACTATAAGATAGTGGTTATTCTTAAAGACCTTTACATATTTCTCAATTTATGTTCATGTTTTGTTTTGTCTTTTTTTTTTTTTTTTTTAAGGATAATGAAGAATCACAAAACCACACTGGTGAGCCTATTGGAGATGACTACAAAAAGATGGGAACACTTTTTGGTGAACTGAACAAAAGCCTCATCAACATGGGCTTCACAAGGATGTATTTTGGAGAGCGAATTGTGGAACCAGTAGTAGTCATTTTCTTTTGGGTTATGCTGTGGTTCCTTGGTCTACAAGCCCTTGGACTAGTTGCTGTTCTTTGCCTTGTCATTATTTATGTGCAACAGTAAAAACATGGCTGAATGTCATTGTTTGATATTTGGTAGCCATATATGTAATTGATGAAGTTATATATTTTACTTTTTTGAAAGCAGCAAAAGTTTGCCTTGTTCAAATTGTGTGCTGGCTGTTTTGTAATTAAATTTATAAGTGGATGTTGTTTAAGTTCAACTCGATTATAACAGGGTTGGACATATGTTTTGAGTATAGATTAGCTTATTCAGAACTCTTGTTTCATTTCTGTGATCTGTGCACCCTTTAGATACCTCTATCCCCGTGCCAAATCTTAACTACCACCACCAAAAAGTCAGCAGGGAAAATAATGGGATATGAAATTCAAATCAAGCAATATAGTTCTTGTAATGAGTTCCAATAAAACATTTTAGAAGAAAAAGGATGAAACAAGCTAAAAAATAGGTTAATTGGAAAGATACTCCCCACCTACCCCCATCAAATAATCCCACGTTATTTGGGAAGTATTTAAATGTCTATTTCTATTGTTCCTGTTCATCCCAAACCAAGGTAAATGATAATTACCATACACTACCTTAATATTGTGATAAAAATCGGTAAAGCTAGCATGTTTTCTAAAGATTGAAACAAATATATTTATTATTTACTGGGAAAGTTCCCAGGTTAAATATAACTTTTTTATAATGTAACACTTGGGCCTGGAATTTCTTCAGTACATCATTTGAAGTTTTAGACTAGGTTTTGGTGCTAATTACTTTTGTGAGTTTTTAAAATTTCATAAGCCTACTTGACTGCACCCTATGGTAATGCTATATTTTCTGGTATCTGACAAGTTGCATATTTTTTCCTAGAAAGACATTTTCAGTGTATTTTTTTCAGAAATTTATAATTTTATAGTTCTTTTATAAAAATTATTCTAAGACTTAAAACAATGTATTTCCTATCTTGGTATGGATTCTTCCCCCCAAAAAAATTTGATTTACATTTTACTGTTATTTTAAGAAAAAAAATCAGATAATTTTTCTTTGATATCTGTGTTAGAAAGTACAGTACTGCAGTATAAAACCAAATGCTTAAACTTAGAACTTAACATCCAATTGTAGTAATATTCTTCTAAAGCAAAAGCTGAGTTAGTAATTGGCTAACCATGTTATTAATGTGTCCTAATTCAGCACTTTGGAGTCTTCTATTGAAATAAGCATTTCTTTCAAACACAGTTTGAAAATGAAAAATGGCTTCAGTGATATTTTGGGTTTTGTTATAGAACCTAAAATCTTTACCCTTTTGTCTCAAAGACTATCTATATAAACAAAGAAGAGATAGTTAAGATAATTATCTAAGAATTCAAGTGAAATACTTGAGGAAAATGGGGCCAAGGGGCACTTTTATCTCCAGTAAGGCAATGACTAAAGCATGTAGAGTGTTTACTATTCCAATTTGTAAAGTTGTTACTCAATCCTGTTTATTCTGTGATTTCTTGGTGTCTTTCCATTTTGAAGTAGAAAATAATGAAAAACATTTAACTTAGATTTCTAAAACCAGATAATCCTAAATAAAAATACCAGCCAGTAGGCACTAAAAAGTGTTGTGCATTTGTATATATACAGGCCTTTTAAAATGTGAATTTTAAAAAACAAAATACTTTGTACTATATCATTGTGTTTATATTGGGTTTGCAATATTTTTATAGTAACCTTTATGAACTCAGTGGAAGTGCAGGTTGTTTGAAAAGATGTTTTCATTTGTACCCAGTAGAATTCCTAGGTTTTCAGTAAAAGTCATGAGATTGTGTACATTTGCATAAAATATTAATAAGTGCATTCTTTTCTAATGCTACCAGGAATTTTAATTTCCCTTTGGAATGCAAAATAGATACAGTGTACAAAATAACAGCTCTGGTTTCACCAGCGCCTACTGTTGAAAATATTTTAAAAATAAATTTTAATAGTAATTATTTAGTATACTGTCAATACTATGCTTCTGCACACTGGTATTAATAGGGTATGTATTAAATTACATAAAGAAATGAGGAGATATTTTGCTGCTATTCTTTCTACATATATTATTGGTTAGTGCAGAATACCATCAAATCTTTTGCTTTGATATCAGAAAAACAAACTGCTTATTTGACAGAGATAAAAATTTTTTTATGAAATATGTTAGAATGCAGATTATATGATATCCTGAAATGAAACTGATCATTTCTTTGGTTCATAATATGAGCAATTAGGTTGAAAATGATTCTCAATCATTTCAATCTCAGATATAAGCCAATTTTAGAAACTATTATTGCTTATGAATAAAGAAATAGAAGTTACAATGCTAAGGTTATTAGATTATTAATGTATACATCACTCATACTGCCAGCCCTCAATTCAAGAGAAAAAGGTCAAGATCTACTAATAAACTGACTGTAAATTAGTAAACCAATTTTCGTTAAAGTGAAAACTCAGTATTTTGTAGAATTTAGTTCTTTCATATCTTAAGCTGTCATGTACAATTTATTTTCCTGTTCCTGGCTACCTGTCAGATCATTCTTAATCCAGTAGTGTGCCAGAGCCAACTTGCACTGGCTTATAAAGTCAACTGTATACATTTTTTCTGCCTTCAGTGACATCAAGTTGGTAGCTTGAAATTGTTAGTAGTGGGAGTATTTATACTACTAAAATTGGCAAACACTACAAATTGGGGCTTTTTATTTTTCCCGGAGAGCCAGTTTTTAAACATACATCAGCACACCACTGATTAGCATCGTGGAGGCCACATTCCCATTTCCACTCCTACATATATAAAAGGAAAGAAAAATAACACGTTTTGTGAAATAAAAGAAAGCACATGAGGTAAATCTCCATCAACTCATCCAAAACTGTATTTGGGTCTTTTCCATGCGGAAATTGAGGACCATTGTTGCCTTCTGAACAACATTTCTCTATTTAATCACATGTTTGATCAGAGAAAATCTCTCTGGGCTGTCACTGAGCTGCAAATCTATTAAAGACTATCCAGGTGATTAGGAAAGGAGAAACTGAACTGATAGAGGCAAATTATAGCATAAATAAAGGTCTCTTGTAATACAGAAAGCTCAAAATAGTCAAAGCTAGGTATTGAGCAATTAAGGGCCATTTGGTTTGTGGATTGTATTTTAACAGTTATTTTACAAATGTGTATTGATTTCAGGTTATTTAAAATGCTTTCATTACCAATTTATGGCTTTACAAGGTAAAGGAAGAAGAAAAAAATCAAATAAGACTTTCATGCCCATTAATACCTCTAGTAATAGATTTGGCCAAGAATATAAACTAATATACAAATTATTACTTCAGGATTATTTGTGGACTTGCAGTCTTTTGTAACTCCTATTTCTCTGCCCAGCACTTAATTTTTGGTGTTCCTTGGGGTTTAGTCCAACAGCCTGCTTGCTTATTACTCCACACATTGCCTCAGCAATATTACCACTCCCATGGCTTCAGTTACCATTTGCATACCAACAGCTCCCCGGTCTGCACCTCTAGTCCAGAGCAGTGTACAGAATATAAAATTCTTACATTCAATTGCTTTCCCATTATTTCCACTTGGCTACCCATAGTACCTCAAATTCAGCATGTCCAAAAAAGGAGCTCAGCCTCCTTCTCCCAAATCTTTTCTTCCTATGTTTCCCATCTCAGAAAATGACACAATCCTCTCCCCAGCTGCTTAAGCAGGAATCGTAGATGATGTGCTTGACTCCTGTCTCCCCTGCACTGCCCACATATAACCAATTACCAGGTCCTGTGTATTTTATTCCAAAAATGTCTTTAATTTTTCTACTTCTCTTCATTACCAGCATCACTAACTTAGGTTGTACCCTATCATCTCACCTGGAATGCTATATCAGAATCCTAATGGGTCTCCCTGCCTTCATTTTCCACTTTATAGTTTCAGTAATCTTTCTAAAACATGACTGATCTCCTTGAGCTAAATCTTTCTGGTGGTATCTTGTTCCTGTTGCCATTACGATAAAGTCCTTGCACTTTCATGTGTTTTACAAGGCCCTTCATGAACTTGTTCTTGCGTACCTCATCTCTACTTATTACCATCCTCCCTTTCAAAGACTCAGCTATACTGAACTTTTTTTTCAGTTCCTTGAAAGAGACATGCTTTCCCACTTCCAGAATTTTATGCAAGCTTTACCATCTTCTTTAACCCCTGCCCACGAGACTGGTCAACACTTACACAGCCTTAAGGCCTCAACTTAAACATCAAGTCCTCCAGGAAAACTTCTCTGACTACTTTAAATCCAGTTTTGGCATGCCATTATGTGCTTGGTTCCTCATTATACACAACCCTGTACTTCCCCTATCAGCACTTCCCATGCTATATTGTTGTCTTAGTTTATTTTGTGTTGCCATAAAAGAATACCTAATACTGGGTAATTTATAATGAACAAAGATTTATTTTTTACAGTTCTGGAGGTTGGAAAGTCCAAGGTCAAGGGGCCCATATCTGGTGAGGGCCTTCTTGCTGCATTATTCCAAGGTGGAAAAGCAGAAGGGCAAGCAAGAGTGTGAGACAGAGAAATGGAGGCCGAACTTCATCTTTTTATCAGGAGCCCAATCTCATGATAACTAACCTACTCCCTCAATAATGGCACTAATCCATTTATGAGGGCAGACTCATTTATTCATGACCTCCTAAAGGATCCCCCCAATACCATTGCATTGGAAATTACGTAACATGAATTTGCGAGGGGACATACAAACCGCAGCAATTATAGTAGCTCATTTGTCAGCTTCTTCCGTTAAAAGCAGGTTTCACAAGGGCAAAGACTGTCATGTCCATAATTGCATTACCAGTGCCTAACACAATATCTGGCATATAATAGGTGCTTAAAATATTTGTCAAATGAATGAATCAACTTCATTTATTCATGATCTCTCTATTTTACACTAACAAAGAAGATCTAGACTTGGTTGTACTTTAGAGTTCTTTGATTCTAAAAATATACTTATTGTACACAAAGAGTGGACTGATGTATACTTATAATTCATAAAGCTTATTCACTTATTATGGAAGAATATTGCTGTTATTTGCATACATATGCAATATTGCTACAATACACTTGCATTTCTTAGGAGAAAATGTATTTTCATTGTTGTGCTTGGTTAATTCACTATTTCTCCAGAAATATTTTACAATACATATGGTCACTCATGCTACCAAAATATCATATTTTTTCAGTATTTTTCAATAGACTTTTATCTACTAAATTTTAATATTTTAAAAAAACTCTGAAGCTGTGAGCAGGAATTCTCAAGTTTCTAAGCTTGGTGTTTTAGGCTCCAGAATAAATTCGCTACTAGAATGTCCTAGTAGCCCAGACCATATTTGGTAAATAACATGTATATAAAGTACTTTGTTATTCTTTCTAATAAATAGTAATACTCTTTTATAACCCTGCATTCTGAGTGTCTCTTCTGACTCCCTATAGTATGTTCTACTTATCAGTTAATTGCTGCCACATCAACTTTGGATATTGCCAAAGCAACAACACACCTGAGGATAAATAGAGCTTTTCTATTTTCCTTATTCCTATTGCTGGAGCAGAATTCCCAGACCTGACATGTCTTTGGCTTTCTAGGCAACAGAGAAGTAGGAAAACCAAGATCAAGATCAACCTCTGCCTCTTGGGGAGGGATAGGTTGGGTAAAGGGCATAAAGAAAATATCATGATTTATAATAATAATATGCTTATAATAAATAGTATTTTTTAAAAAGGATCAACCTTTGCCTCTAAGCTGTATTTCTTCTTTCTGTTGTCTTGACTGTATTATGTAAGGTAGAACTGTTGAATAGGATCTGCAGAAGCCTGCTAAAGACCTAGAACAGTCATTCATATGCTTATTAAATGAGTTATCTTTCAGCAATTAAAGTTTTATCATTTAACCTTTTATCAACTTAATTAATTGGGAATTTCCTTGCCAGTTTTCCAAAGCACCACAGAATTCAGTGACTTGTATCAGGACCCTGGACCCTTTTGTTATTGATTTTCCACTGCATTTCAAAGGGTAGTTGATGGTGTATTTTTAATGTGGGATATTTTCAAAATGGAAGACTGAAAATCCTATATACAATATACTTACTAATAGCATAGTTTATTTAAGACAAACTCTTAAAAAGAATGATTTTTCTGAGAGTAGGGGGATATGTAAAAACTCTATCCATATTTGAGAATATGTGCCATCTACAGAATCCCCCTTTTTTTTTTCTTTTTTTTTTGGTCTGTCATGGTTGCTTCTGTTAATATGTTTTCATGGCTTTGGGTATGTAATATTAAAAGTAGTCCATTATTTTATTATTTTATATGTTTTAAAAGGCACAAGAGTTTATGTGTAAATGCAATATATAAATAAAAGTTAAGAAGAAACAATTACAAAGGGAAAACACACTTCCTGCATGTTGGTTTGGAATGATGAACTTAAATAAATTGGTCTTGCACAAAATCATAATGATTTTTCATATAAGGTGAACCATTTGTTTAACTGTTAGACCAGTGCTTTCAAAGGTTTTTAGTTTTGTTTGTTTTAAGTAAAATCATATATGAATATCCAATATGCAAGTATATATAGTCATGTCCTGCAAAAAGGCATTTCCATAAATGGCAGACCACATATATAATAATGGTGGTCCCATAAGGTTACAATGGCTATGCCATATAGCTGAGGTGTGTAGTAAGCTATACCATCTAAGATTGTGTAAATACACTCTGTGATGTTTGCACAATGACAAAATTGTTTAAAGACATGTTTCTCAGAACATATCGCTCTCATTAAGAGATGCATGACTGTATAAAAATGATATAAAAGTAGAGCTACTCTGATTGATTTTACTGTAGGTTAAATTCCTTGGGAAGCAAACTCAAAAGAAATTTGCATGCAGAAAGGTTATTAGGGAGTGCTCTGGGATCAGCACCTGTGAGGGAAATAAGAGAAGCAGAATTGGACAGAGGGAGTTAACCAATACAGTCACAACAACTTCTTAGCAACCAAATGGGTTGCTCTGAAGCTAGAATGGTCCTTCAGAGTTGTCCCATGCTGGGATAAGGCAGCTTTCTTAAGCCAAAAGCAATTCCCAGAGAAGAACTGTCATCTAGCACTCCCAGCAGCTATCAAAATAAATCCTTCGGTTCTGAAGGTAGGATTTGAGCAGCACAACACAGCATCTACTATAGACTCTATCTTTTCTCACCTCACCCTCCATGTTACCTGACTCACTTCCAAAACCCCATTCTCCAGAGCACATTATGAAAATGACTAATTTAAATCATAAACTCATTGGTCAAGATGGCTAAAAATAGTGGGGGCGGGGACATACAGCCTTTGGTCTGTTGTGTTGCCTAGCTTCTATGCGGAGATTCATGTCTTCAATTTTTATAAAGCTGTAGTTGACTTAATAGTATGTCCCGGGCCCAAAAAAGGCTTGGCAGTATTAGGAATAGGTGAACAAATGATTGACAGAAAAGCCCATTACTTAAAGCTAAGAGTAAGAAATCCACAAAATTTTGTATATATAAACTGCTTAGACCAACATTTAAGCTAATAAGTCCATCAGATGGGGCCTTAAAAGACATCAAGACAAACCATCATCAGAGCATGTCTTGAGAGCTGGATAGGGTCAAGCACAGATGTAGGTAAGCCTTCCTAGAACTCTGATTTATGCTTTCTGGCTCTGTTCCCAAGTTTCCAAAGCAGTTTTAATCCTCAAAGTTGTGGAGCATGTTTGAAATAAGATTTTCAACGGCAGAGTGTAACTCACTTATAAAGAAACCACATTCTGTACTCGCCCACCCCCCACCTTATCACACTATTGAAACTGATTTATTTCTTGGAGATTTGGCCCTAACCATAACTTTCCTATTTATTTTTAGCACAAATGGTCTCAGGAACTAGATTTGATAATTCAGTAGGCACTTGAAAAGAGCTTTCTCCAGTGTTAGCACAGAATATTTTGGGGGTCCCTAAGAGTAATTTTAGCTGGTATTTTTATCTCTAGAATCTTACGAGTGGGCAAGATGAAGCAAGACAATGATCCAAGCCAGTTATGTACTAAAAGTATAGTAGTGTTTAGGCATGATTTTCCCCTTTGATTATAGGAAAATATTAGAACAATGTCCAAACAAACTTCCAGATAAGAAGATCTCCTGTCAGACATGAATTTAAGAAATGGTTCTGCCATTTGCTAAATACAATTTATACAAATCATAGCCATATCTTTTTTTATTTGTTTTTAATTTTTTTGAATCTTCTTTTATTGAAACATAATTGTACATATCTGTGGGGTACAGCTTTGAATACAATACCTGTGTGCAATATGTGATGTTCAAATAAGGATAATTAGTATATTCAACATTACTGTATTCCAGGCACTATGATAAGATATGCAGTAATTTATGCAGTCATAGCACTTACCCCACTCTACAGATGAGGGACTCAAAGTTTAAAAAAGTGTGGCTCTACCACATCGTCAAGTCCCTCATCTGTAGAGTGGGGTAAGTGCTATGACTGCATAAATTACTGCATATCTTATCATAGTGTCTGGCATATAGCAAACTTTCAATAAATGCTAGTCATTGTTATTAAATATAAACATCCACACATAAGAAAGGAGATGACCTTCTTCACTATTCATGGAAAGCTCATATATTGAGAGCCAGAAAAGGTTTGGTTATCTTATTATGGACAAAAAAATAGGTAGATAGCAGGCAACTCTATTACAATGTTCTGTTTCCCAATTACTCATTATTGAAATCTTTGTGAATTCTCTTATTAATTTCAACTATTAGTGTTTTATGAATTAAAATGATTATTAGAATAAGGGATGAAAGACCCAAAAAGTTGATGAACAGAAATGAAAGTGCTCTGGGCAACCACACCTTCTTTGAGATGCTTTGTTTTGATGCATTTTCTGTTGCCCCTTTAACTTAGTAAACTTAGGTGCGGAACCACACTCAGCAATGCACACACAATTCTGCTATGGATTTGAACATTTACAAAATGAAATCAATTCTGAAAATACTTAGTTCTAAGTTTTACTCCATTGCATGGGTGTGTTTATAGAATTACATATAGTATCTTGCTTTGATTTCAAAGTAAAGTTTCAAATTATTCCATTGGTCTATGTTATATTTTCAATACACACATACAGATGTTTGACCAAGATAAATATAATTGTACCCAATATAAATCCTACTCAAAATGTACAGTCTATATCAGTACTCACATAAAAAATCCAGCCATGTCGATATACATGGATGCATTCCATATATAGGTAGATAACATAACCAGAAAAGGTGATTAATATGTAGTATTTAGGAGAATATTATTAATATGTTTATAAAGTCTTACATTTTTAATCTGTGAAAATATGCTAAATACATAGTATGATCTTAATTAGTCTTCCTCTGTTTTAGCAAACCTCCAATTACATTGTTCCATCCTGGGTCCCTCTTTCATATTTCCTTTCCTTTCAGGTAATCTCCCTATCTGAAAAGTGGAAGTTTCTCAAGTCAGATTTTATGGGTATGAATTTCTTATGAAAAGCTATGGCATATCTTTAGTGCCATCTCTTAGTGCATTTCAAAACTGGTTCTCCCACATTTTCCTTAACTGTCAGTTTTTACTTTCAGATATTTTTATAAGACGCTCAGATAGAGCTGATGTTGACCAACTACAGCTCTCCTCAGGCATTTCTCCCTTTGTCAAGTCATAAGAAACATTTCTTGAGAATTCCATGCCTGGCTCCCTGATCTTCACAATCACCTCTCTCCGCAATGGAAATATACTGTGCTTTTTCTTCCCTTACCATATCACTGACACCAAAGTCAATGATACTGGCTTTCTTCCACTAACATGGTTTGCAAAACCTTTGGCGAACAAAGAAGACATTATTTTTGCAATGGCAGAAGGACTTAGAAACACAAAGATCTGGACTTTAACACTTGTTTTAAATTACAGGTGCTTTACCAGTACCATTTACTGATGCTAAGTGTTGCTCCTTTATCATTGCCAAATCTAAAGAGAAACTGCTAATAAAACTATTCTCTTTACCAGATGAGTCACTTCTCTTCATCAATGACTGTCAGAAATGTTCATACCAAGAAAGTGGTATTGATGAATCTTTAAAGTATATGCAAGTTTCATATTTCATATCTCCATTATTATCTAGTTGAAGAGCAAGATTATTTTAGTACATACCTTACTCTTCTGATGTTTAGTGCTCATCTAGTTCTATGCAGGACTCTCTTCCCAGTAGAATTATGTTTTTCAGTGCAATCTAATCTTCAGAGGAAGCCTAGAGAATGGACTTAAGGCAATGATTTTTTGAATAGATCTGGACATTTAGCAAACTGAAATAAAACTCTGTGTGAGACACCATCTGCTGACAGCTTTCTCTTTAAATACAGAACAAGGAACATCATTGTGAACTCATCTTTAGCTTAATGTAGATACAGATGAATAAATATAGAAATAATTACATATGTATACAAGGGGTTAGTATACATTCATATCTATCTAAGCTGAGAGGGCCTAGAAGCAACAATATCCCGGTAGCAGCCAGCATACCAGCACCCAGATCTTTGTTTCTAATACCATACTCCAATGAAAGGAGCCAAAGATCCCTGGAGAAATAACTGATCCTAAGGCTAGGCAGAGAATATACAAAGTGAGCCTAGAATATCTTGTAGTTACAGAAAGTAAAGAAGTGCTAAAATCACGCGCACGCACATGGGGGGGGGGAGAGAGAGAGAGAGAGAGAGAGAGATGAGCTATAAAAACCAATTGAAAGAGTTCCCAAAGACCAAAGCTGGAACAATTTCAGCAAGAAAATACATAAAGTAGTATTGAACCTAAAGTATAAAATAAATATCCACAAGTTTATCCTGGTAGAAATAAACGATTGCATAAATAAATTAATGGGGGAGAATAGGCAAATCTCCTGTACAGAAGAATACTAAATAATTTATATAGATACTGCCCCCTTAAGAAGGGGGAACCTAACTCTCCACCCATAAGTGTGCGCTTTTACTTTTCAAAGAATACAGTATGGAAGGGAGTAGGGGAGTAACTTTATAGTGAAGCCTGACAAACACTATCTCAGCTAGGTCTTCAAGCTTAATATCCTCAGTGATAAGTCCTATTAATAGCAAGTACCCTTGATAGGATGTGATGAAAATGCCACATTACATCTATGGTCTTCCTCTTAATAAACCATAACCCCAGGCTAATTATGAGAAAAACGTCTGAATAAAACAAATCGAGGGTCATTCTGTGAGATATCTGACTAGTACTCCTCAAAACTGTGAAGATCATCAAAAACAAGGAAAGGCTGAGAAACTGTCACAGACTAGTGAAGACTGAGTCATGGTGATTAAATGTAATGTGATATCCTAGATAGAATCCTGGAACACAAAGGGGGCTTTAAGAAAAACTAAGGCATTCTGAATAAAACATGGACTTTAATTAACAATAATGTGTCAATATTGGTTCATTAGTTGTAACAAGTGTATTATGCTGTAAGTATAAATATAAATGTAAGTAAGATGTTAACAATGGGAGACACTAGATGATGGATATAAAGGAACCCTCTACATAATATTTTCAACTTTTCTGTAAATCTAAAGTTATTAAAAAAATAAAAGTTGTTTTTTTTAAAAAAATAACTAACAAATTCCACTTGAAACTTTAGTCATGTTGGTAACCATGCATTATCCCCATATCTATAAATACATATCTATAAATGTTGGTTTGTGTCACCAAAAACATAAGCTTCAATGTCTTCTCTTTTTCTCACCCTCTTTTTAAACATTATTTTATAGCAGGAATATAAAATTCACATTAACTCACTCTCCTTTGAAAAATTATTGATCTGTGATTTTCCTTGTGAGCATTCGATCAATATTTAATAACATTCCAGGGGAGGGGGGAAAAATAGGACTCTAAATGTGCTAATACAAAGAAATTAACTCATACCGAGAGAAGCTTTGGGTTTGATATATATCATACTTCTAGAGGTTCCTGCTAGACATGGGGTCCTTGGCCCATCTGCGAATCCCGGAAAGACTCCCCAGATGCCTTTAAAACACCCTGGAAGTGGTCAGGCTGTGACTGCGACAGAGTCTGCTGGCTGAGCAGTCCTGAAGAGCCTCACTGACACTGAGTCTTCTGATCTGCTCAGGACTGACCAAACTGGAACACTGTCTCCTTCCTCTACCAACCCCAAAACAGTCTTGGTCTCAGAGTCACTCTATCGAAAGGGAGTTCCTAGACTGGAAACATCTTAAAAAGTCTTTCCAGGATGGCTTCCCAGGTTGATATCAATGTGGCCCTTGGCCTTAAAGGACCCTGGAGAGGAAGTGGGTAGGAATGTATCCTGTAGCCTAGTAACCTCCATTTGTAACCATGCCCAACCATGGGGCATCCACAAGATATCTACATATCGCTGAGTCTCTCCTCAGGGGAAAATAACAGGTGCTGGGTACTCTCTGGAGTGTAAGACATTACAAGGTTTGATAACTGTTTCTGACAGCAACACCTGTTTTCTTCTCATTAAGAGATCTTCTGTTTTATGAGAATTTGAAAACATTTCTGCCCGAATATCTCCAATACACTATCATTTTTTGTAGGTCAGCTACTCTAATTATCCAATGGTGATTATGAAGAGTATGTGCACATTACACAGGTGACATAACAGAAAAAAAGAATTTACACTTGCAGTCCATTCTTAACTAATGCCCTCTAGAAAGTGCACTGTGCCTTGGTTTTTCTATTCATAAATACCAGGTTAATTCAACTCTCAAAGAGATAAAATATTATCAGGTAATGCTTAAAACACATCTTGACTTTGGTTAAATATTTATATATATTTATATTTATTATATATTTTTATTATATTTACATATTTTAATTTTTATATTCATTTTCTAGGAGATATAGTAAGGTGTTGACAGTGCTGATCTCTGATTATTGGACATAGGTTTTTATTCATCATTTTTGCTTAATTTATTTTCTAGAATGCAGTACATGTACATTGTAATAATAATAGATCATTGTTTTTAATCCATGATAATTTATGCACTCAGTGTGTTAAGTTTCCATACTTTCTATCTGTTCCCTGCCTTGCAGAAAAATGGCTTATTTGGTTTTTTTAGTCTATTTAATGAAATATTTAAAAGCTGCAAAAATACATACTAAGAATGTTAACAAACTGTGTTTCTAATTATAAATAAAATGCTTCTCAAAGTTTTCCATGAGGTGTCGGCCTTCAAAATGGAAATTTCCAAACTATTTTCATTTGCTATAATAAAAACTGCATGAGTGGTCAGGCCTGATCATAGATGGGGAAACTTGGTGACGCCTGGATGACAAAAAGGATAATAAGTCCCAGATGTTGAGCTGTTTTCTTTAGATTACACCTGGTCTATGGGGGCCTAAAGTACTCCAGAGGTTATATCATAACTGGTTGTTAAGAAAATGAGCTTAATGTCACGGAAAGGTCAGTCCTAACATTGAAAACTATTTGAAGTGAGAACTTATCACTGTCAATTACTTTGAACCTAATTTTTGCACAGTTATTTGTTCAACTGTTTGCATACCAGAGATCAGTTATGAAAGTTTAAATTCTGGAATCCCTGAAAACATTTTTCAGAGTTTTTTACCTCTGCTGCTCTTTCACTGACATCTTAACCAAAAGCTGGGGAGGAGAGGAACCGTTCCCAAACGTGGCCAAGACAAGCTCCTTCTGAAGCCAGGGCATTTGCTGGAGAAATTCTATTTGTTTTGTTTTGTTTCCCCCCTTAAGTTAGCAATAATGCCTATTTTAATCTAAGTGACCAAATAAACAGCAGGGCCAAAAATTTTATTTCTTAAATCTTAATTTTTCCCTCTGTGATAACTCAAAGTGCCTTGCAGTCCTGCTCAACCTTTCTTTGCCATATTCCGGATAGCCTGAGGGTTGGATGTAGTAGCTGAAACTAATAATTTGACCCAGCTCTCAAACAATCTGCTCAAGTCTAAAGACTGTCTGTCCACCAAGCTCAATCACTGCTTCCTTCATTTCCTTTCTTGCAAACCTGTGTGGAACTTATTTAAATACTACAAAAGTTTTTTGGTTTTTTTTTTAAAAAGCTTAAATACAGATTTTTTTAAAGTTTTATTGCTTTCTTAAAATACATTCTCAAAATAATGGTGAAAGTAATTTCTCACCTATTGGTTATCCAGATATTTGCATAGGGAACAGAATCCTTTGGGAGGAAGTTTGTGACTTCACTTGGTATTTGTTTTCTGTACTGAGATTTTTGTTTTGTTTCATTACATTTTTGGTTTGGCAAGGTTTTGAAGGCCTGCTTTTTATGTTGAATCACTCAATTGGCAAACATTTATTAAACACCTACTATCTTTAAAGCAATGCAGGCATGGCATGCTATAAAAAATACAAGGTAGAAGGCCTGGTCCTTACTATTACAGAGTCTATAGGGCAGCTGAAGAAATCACAAATAAACATATAAAAATTTTAATAGAAACAGCAAGAAATAAAAGTAGGTTGTAAATCCTGTTCTGTGGTTTAATATGACAAAATTAGAATACTACTAGATGTTAAATTATAATATTTGAGCATCAGGTGGTATAAAATTATTTATCAAAGAAGTGCTGGTTTTAGTGAACATTTTTACCTTGGATTATATTCTGCTTCTTTCTAAAGGAAAATAAAATGCATCCCCTGAGTCTGGAAGAGGGCAATTCACACCACCCTGTATAGCTTCTCTCCTTCCTCTGCACTATGACAGCCCACAGGCTCCCCCTCAGCTAATTTTACTTTTCATGAGAGCATGAAGAAGAGTTGGTCACTTCCCTGCATCTTTTGGGAGCTGCAGGAAACTCAGTGGAAGCCATTCAGCCATCTCCAGTGCTCCCACCCTGTTGTAGCAAGGGGCACCTGTGAAGATGGCAGCTCCCAGAGTTCAAGACAGTAAGTGGAGCACTTCAATTCTTGGCTTTCCACATTTACTTGGAGGACAGGATGGTCTTGCAGTCCTCCATGGGAGATTTGGAGAGGAGAGCTTAGCAGCAGAAGACCACTAAGTAAATTGCTGTTTCCCATAAAAAACATTTACTTCTCCTCTGAGTGCCACCATGTCCTTCTCTGTTTCCTAGAAAGTGGCAACCAAGTCTCTATCTAGAACCTGTTTCTTCCCATAGTAGCACAGGCAGAGCAGCAAGGGGCTTTATTCTTTAGGCTGGTCAAAGGCAAATCAAGTCTTCGGAAACAACTTGACGAACTGTGCATCTGGTGAACTGTGGGGTCCCTCCACTAAGAGTTGCTACTTACCCTCCTTGGAGACACTATCCTTAGTTTCTTCCTGTACTGTTAAATACCAGAGTTTTAGATGCTCACTTCCATACTTCTGGAACCAAGAACCATTGGTCTTTTCACTTGGACTGGAGATGCAGGATACAGAGCGTCTGCATCTGGTGTCTGTGTGGGCTCAGAAACACTCACATTCAGACAGCTGCACGAATCAGGGTAGAGCATGGACTCTAGAACAAAACAGATCTGGGTTTAAACCTTAGCCCTACCCAAAACTGAAGTGGGAAGGGAAGAGCCTTTGTCCCACCCTCCCCTTAACCCCCTTAACCCCCCGCCTTTAGAAAGTAGATAATTTCCACTGCGATGTTGGACACTACATGTATCTGTCCCTGGGCCGGTAGAAACCTCTGAAGCCTTCATGGTCTGGATTTTTTGGTTTTATTGTTTTGTTTTGTTTCCATCCTGTGATTTTTCTAATGGATTTTAGGAACTTTTGTAATCTAATAACTATCCAATCTCCATTGCTTCCTAAATTTTAAGAACTTTAATTGAACGTTTAAATTGAAGGTGCTGTTTGTAGATTTAACACCCAATGAAAGCCCAGCCATTATGACAAATCGTTGAATGTTCTCTGTGAAAGATGCTGGTCATCGCAGCTTCAGCATCACCTGTTTTCTGATGCTTGGCTCCCTCTGCTGATCTAAAAGTCTCCTGGCTTTTCCTCCCTCGTCCCTTTCTCAGCCCTTTGCTGCTCTCTGTAATGATTTGGTGAGAGAAGTTGTTGCTGCCTCCCCTCCCCAACACTGCATATAAGTTTCAAGTTTTATTAATGCAGTGAAAGTGATTTATGCTGACTTTTCTCAAAAATAAATAAATACAATAATTTAATAAATCTTAGCTTCCCTAGCTTTTAATTTCTGACTTTTCAATTTTTTTCAATTATAATATCTTGTTGAGAGGTTCTGAAGACAAAAATAGTAAATCTTGCTTACTATTAATGCCTAATGACAATGGTTATTATTTTCTGCATCCTTGACTTATTTGCTTATGTCCATATTACTTGAACTTAACTAGATTTTATGTTTTCTAGCTCCTTACAGCTCAGTAGGACTTGACCCCCCTACCAACCAGCCTGTCTTGAGTCTGTCAGGGAGGAAGATTAAGAGCAAATCCTTCCACTTCAGAGTCACAGATAGGTAGAAGCCCCACTGGGGCACTAACATTATGCAACATGGTACTGAGCCAACAAAATTAGGTGAAGAAAAATGGGGAGATGGAATTAGTCTTCAGTGCTTCTCTGCTGGTCCTCATCTTTAATTTAGTCTTCTGCTTCACTTTGGCATTAGTCATTTTTTCTCTCCCTCAGAGTTCTTTCTTTCTCATCCTATCAATTGTTCTGAACTAAAATCATAGCCTTTCAAGTTGAGAGGGAACTTGGAGACTATACAGTCCAGCTGTGTCATTTTAAGAATGAGAAAACTATGGCTCAGATTACTAAAATCACTTGCCCAAGTAAACGCAGCTTCATAATAATAATAATACCCAGGTCTCAGGGCTCCTGATCACATCCTTATCCTATACCTCCCTGTGGTACCTCCGTGTTACACCCGATGTAAAATCACCAAAGAAAAATGTCTACGACTCAATGGTATGCTTTAGGAGTTCATTTAAATTTTTTAAATTTCTTAATATACATGATAAAAGGTAAGCATACATTAAATATGATTATGCATTAATTTAATTTAATTTAATTTAATTAAGAGAGTATTTTGTTAATAAGACAGACTACCAATATAAAAACTTTTAGATTATATTTAAATAATCTGGGGGGTTTTTTTGTTTTTATCCAGAGAGTGAGCATCTAGTAACTTACTCAACAAATTTTACTTTCTCTTTGTAGTGGATTGAATTATGCCCCCCCAAAATGCCCTTGAAATTTGAATTGTGTCCCCCAAGTTTTATTTATTAGAAACTTAGCCCCCACTGTGACTGTTAGGAGGGTGGGAAATCCTATTATGGTAGTTGAAAGGTGGAGCCTTGAAGAGGTGATTGGATTGTAGGACCATGCAGTAGTGAATGGATTAAAAATGGTGATCAGGGGCATGCTTCTGAGGGCTTTGAGAGGAGAAGAGACTGTCTGTCTCTATCTGCCCTCTCTCTGCTTTCTCCGCTTCCACCATCGTGCAATGTGAGACCACTGGGTCACTGCTGTCACCACCAGATGGACTTTGGACTTCCCATCCTCAGAAACTGTAAGCAATAAATTTCATTTTCTCTATAAATCATGCAGTTTCAAGTATTTTGTTATAAGCAACAAAAACAGACTAATACACTCTACATCATCACAGACAATCAGATATTACAGAACTAAACTATAGATAAGGGAAACTTACAATGAGAAACTTAATTTTGTAAGTAAAAGTCTTCTCCTTGTGAAAAGATGAAATAGTCAATTTTTGAAAGAAAGAAAGAGAGGGAGGGAGGGAGGGAAGAAGGGAGAAAGAAAGGGAGGAAGAGAGAAAAAGAGAAAGAAAAAGAGAGAAGAAAATGCTCACTATTTCCAGATCTAACTCTGCTTCAGAAAGCGTTCACAATCAAGTATCAGCAACAAATTCCATAAAGCCAATTTTATTATCAGTTCAGACAAAAAGACAGAAATATTCATACTTTTTCTGTATATTTGTAGGATACATGATATTGACAGTGAAATAGTTAAACCATATGCCTCTAAAAAATGTTAATAGTATTTCACAGTCAGGATATTGGTGCCCATGCTTCTAACCAATAACGAAATCCATTATTAGCTAAGGCTAAATCAAGAAAGTACTCTTTCTGCCAAAAGAAACAGAATTTAAAAATACCTTATCTAGTTCCTATAGAGCTGCAAAATAGAGCACTCAGAGCAAGTTTAAGGGAACCATGAAAGGTAAAACTTTCCTTTGTGTAACTACTAGACACGTTTTACAGAGTATATCGTAGCAGTAAACTTTCCTAGAAATGCCATTTATGAAAACTCAATACTTAAAGTGAAATTAGAATATATGAATATACATACAAAGAGACTGATAATTCTGCAAAATATTAGACAAAGAATAGGATCAATAGAAGTAGAACAACACAGAAAGAAAAAGAAATCATGTTGGACCAGAAAAAGGGACCACTGTCTTTAACTACGATTTATAATTTTCACCAATACCTTCAAGAGGAGGAATTTAGAACGTGTGTGTGCATGCACGCACAAGCACCCATATGTCAGAGATTATGTCAGATACTGGTAATAAAGTTGCTTCTGGGTCGGAGAACCGACCCATAAGAGAGAAAGACCAATGTACATTTCACTGTATGCCCTTTTGAACATTTCTATTTTGTTCTATGTGTATGTACTAACCAGTTAAAAAGCAAAGTAAATAATTCTAAAATGTATAAATATAATATCTGAAAGATGAGACAGATTGTTTTTCTTTTCTCTTGAATTTTTATAGTTTTACATTTTCTATAATAAATGTGTGTTAATCATATAATAACAATGCATATTTGAAAATTTCTCTAAAAACATGGAAAAAAGTAACCACTGAACCAAAATAAATAAAACTAATAATATATTCCCCCTGTATAACATTAGTAGTTGTTGCAAATAATTTCACTTAAGTCAGTGATATAGAAAACTAAATATAGTTTTCAGTATTCATTTTCAACTAACATCTTTTGTTTTCTTTGTAAATCCACATCTTAAGAAGCCCATGCAGGTATCTTTACAGGAACTTGAACTAAGTGGTCCAACCCCTGGATATTTAAGGGTCTAGAAAGTAAAAAATTGGATAAGCAGCACTCCTAACATGCTTCAACATGACTAATTTCTGTTACCTATTCAAGACTGTCCCTAGAGAAGCTAATGCAGCTAAAAAAATATTAATAGATAAATTATAGTTTCATATGCAAGATATCTTTAAAAAACTTTTATACCTACACCTACTAGTGTTTGGATTAGTAGGTGACAGAAGAGTTTTTAAATTGTTTCATTACGATATTTCTCCAAGGAAAATATGCAAATGGCCAATAAATACCTGAAATGATACTCAACATCATTAGTCATTAGGAAATGAAAATGAAAATCATATCAATATATTAATTCACACCCACTAGGATGGCTATAATCAGCAACAGATAGTAACACATGTTGATGTGTAGCAAAATTGCAACCTTCATACATTGATGATGGGAATGTAAAATCTTGCAGCTATTTTGGAAAAGTTTGGTAGTTTCCAAAAAAGTTAAACATAAAATTTCCATATGACTCAGCAGTTGCACTTCTTTATATATACCCAAGAAAAATAAAAACACACACCCACACAAAAAAACTTGTACACAAAAGTTCATAGTAGTATTATTCATAATAGCCAAAAAGTGGAAACAACCCAAACGTCATCAGCTGATTAATGTCTAAACAAAGTGTGGGATAGTATATAATAGGATATTATTCAGCCATGAAAAGGAATGAAGTATTAACACATGCTACCCCATTGATGAACCTTGAAAGCATTAGGTTAAGTGAAAGAAGCCAGACACACAAAGTCATATACTGTACGATTTCATTTATTTGAAATGTCTAGAGACAGAGAATAGATTAGTTGTTGCCAGGGACTGAAGGGAGGGAAGAATGAGAGCTGCCCCCATGGGTCCTGGGTTTCTTTTGGGGGTGATGATAATGTTTGGGAATTATATAGTGGCAATGGTTGCACAATCGTGAATATGCTAAAAACTACTGAATTATACACTTTAAAGGGGTGAATCTTATGGTGTGTGAATTATATCTCAATGATTTTTTAGAATTTCATTATGAGCTCCATGCCTAAGGTCAGTGTATCAGCCTGGTCAAGTTTACTGACCAACTGGCATAGGATCATGTGGGTTGATTCTTTGGGAGACCATAGTGTTACTATTACTTATTGAACAGCATATGAAAGCTAATACAATGCAGCCGATATTTAAAATCCCTTCAGGGATATGCTAATTCTTAAATTTTAAACTTTGGAATCTGTCAACAAAAGAAAGGTAATATGACACACAAATAAAAGCAAATTTCCTTTTTTCATAGACTTCCATTATAGTAGCATAGTGGTTCTGGTTATTTTTCAGAGTTCTTATCATGAAGCTTGAACTACCACACAGTGAAAGTGACAACAATATGGTCCCAAATATCAAATTAGACTCCTTACAGCAAGTGTTTAGCAGCTAGATAAATATGAGCATAGTCTAACTTCTAATATCCATCAGCACATTTCCTTCTATATTTTACACACAGATTGTATAATCTGTATTTTAATTACTGTAAATAAACATTATTGTAACTGATTTTAAAATGGGAAACCATTTTTAATATTGAGTGTATACAATAGTTATTAAATTTCTAACAGATTTCAGTGTAAGCATCTAAATTCCCTGTGTTTTTCTCCTGAATTATTTGGCCCTTTGTTAATATGGTAACAGGACAATTAAATCACTGAATAATAGTTCTTAACTCCGCATTTCCCTCGTCTTCCCTTATACACATGGAATACTCATAGTTTTATTCAAAAGTGTTAATTAATTGGCTTCCAGTCAAGATGGCAGAATGGATGGTCCCCAGCATCACTCTTTCCCACAAATCAACCAATTTACAACAATAAAAAAAGCAAAAACAGCCAAGCTGGGGCTGCTAGAGCTCAGGGGAAGAGGAGGAGAGATCTATGGAGTGCATGAAGGCAGCAGAAGCCACAATGAGAGAAAGAAAGAACCACTCCAACCATTTCAAGCCCCGGCCATGTCCAGGCTGGAGCTGCTGAGCACAAAGAGCAGAAGCTGGCAAAAGCCACAGCTGTGCCTTTCTGATGAAGTGGTTGGAGGCAGCAGGGGAGAAGAGGGCCTTGGTTGCCCCCAGACCAGCAAGACCACTAATAGGGTTCCCGTGGACCCACATAGGAGCGAGGAGCCAAAACAACTGGAAAAAAGGAGCCACTCAGAGGCCAGTGAGTCATTGCAAGAGACCAGCACATGGCTCATCCCATGGAAAGTGTTTGCAGCATAGGCAGTGGGGGAGATGGGACCACCGGGATAACACCAAGGTAGCACAGCAAGGACAGCTGATCTGCCTCCCAATCACTGCAGGACCACTCAGAGGAGACTGGTGAGGAATATAGAATTGCATGGGGCACAGTTTGATGAAAAGACTCAGGCCCAGACCAGAGTTTCTACACAACCCAGGTGCACTGGATTGCATGAGAGCTGGAAGTACCTATGAAGTCAACCATTAAACCGTGAGCTGCACAAAAAGCCTTCCCTAAGGAATCAGCAGCAAAGCAGCAATTTAGCTAAACCACACAGCTCAAGTACTTGTCCCCACAGGAAGTTCCCCCATTTCAGAAGTAAGCAAAGGACAAAAAATTAGTTCCAGTGCAGAGTTTAAATGGTGGGAACAGCAAATAATCCAACACAAAAATGAAAGAAAAAACAGAGTACCCGCAACCAGAGACAAAGTTTCATATTAACTAGTAAAGGTCTCATTTCACCAAAGAACACCTATAACACCTAGAGGGACCGGAAGTTCCTGGGCTACCAAGCCAGAAATGAGTGAGGGCCGGGGGCCTCAGCAATGCCTACTAACACCTGCAACCAATCCCAAGGGTGGGGGATGAGAGCCTCGGCCACACCCTTCCAATACCCACAGCCAGCCCAGCAGCAAACTCCAAGCTGCCATAGGAAGCACCCTGGGATCTCCAAATCAGGGGCGGTAGGGGGCCTCAGGCCTTGACCACACCCCCCCAACACATGCAACCAGCCCAATGACAACTACCAAGCCACAGTAAGAAGGGCACCAGGTTCCTGAGCTGGGATAGCGGGGGGTAAGGGTTTCTGCCACACACCCCCTGACATCTGCACCCAGCCTGGCAATGGCCAATCTACCACTGGAAGCCCCCTGGTCTCCCCTATGGGAATGAGTGGGTGCCACAGGCCTCAGTCCTGCCCCTCCTCCTTACTCCTTCTTCCATCCCATTTCCTTTACCTTTCCCATCTCCCCCTCCTTCCCACCTGTTCTGCAACAACATCCTAAAATGTAAAAAATAATATTAATAAAATTACATTTTCTTTTTTAAAAAGTGTTAATTAAAATGTTTTACTTATCATTTCAGTAGAAAATTTGTATGCCAATAAAGTAGACTATGTCTTATAACCCTGAATTAGTAATCAGCTGCATAACAAGTTACTCCAAGTCACAGTGACTTAAAATAAAGACATTTGTTATCTCACAGTTTCTGTGGGCCTGGAATTTAAAGGCAGCTGAGCTGGGCGGCACTGGCACAGGAGCTCTCATGAGGTTGCTGAAACTATCTGAAGGCTTGACTGAGACTACAGGATCCACTTCTTTAATGGCTCACACACATGGGTGTTGGCAGGATGCCTCAGTTTCTCACTGCACATAGAGCTTTTTGATGTATCATTTCAACCTATTGGTTGGTTTCCCCCAGAGCCAGTTATCCCAGAGAAACAGCAAGGAGGAAGCCACATGCCTTCTATGATCTAGCCTTGGAAGTTGCTCATCATCACTTCCACCATGTTCAATTCATTAGAAGCAAGTCCCTAAGTGTAGCCCACACTAAGAGAGAGGGGAATTAGATTGCACCTTTAGAAGGCAGGAAAGATGAAGAATTTGTAGACATATTTTAAAATCTCCACAAACTGTTTGAAATCAATTGATTGACATGAGTAAAATTAATGCTTTAAAAATAAACCTCACATCAGTATTAATTTGGCTCCAAAATTTTTTTTTTTTAAAGATGACCAGTAAGGGGATCTTAACCCTTGACTTGGTGTTGTCAGCACCACGCTCTCGCAAGTGAGCTAACCGGCCATCCCTATATAAGGATCCGAACCCGTGGCCTTGGTGTTGTCAGCACCACACTCCCCCAAGTGAGCCACGGGCCAGCCCTTTGGCTCCAAATTTTACTTAACTAACTTTGGAAGCTCTATAATAGGGTTCTAATTCTTTGTTTGGAAATTTGTTTTCCATTCACATGAGTATATCATTATTTTCCATGAGAAAAAGTCAAGGATTAACAATTAAAGCAATGTAACAGAGACTATTAATTCTCATCAAATATACATATGCTTCTGTATATTTCATAACCTTCCTACAGTTAGGTTGGAGCCCTATGACCAGTTCTGTCCAATAACATGTAAGTGGAAGTGATGAATATGTCTCATGTACATATGCTAAAACAGTTAAGAGCTGAGTTGCCTTTTTCTGGCCCTCTTTTTCCCTCCAGTGGCAACCTTGGTGTTGTCAGCACCATGCTCCCCCAAATGAGACAACCGGCCTTCCCTATATTGGGATCCAAACCCGTGGCCTTGGTGTTATCAGCACCACACTCTCCCAAGTGAGCCACGGGCCGGCCCTTCCAGTGACAACCTTGAACAGCACGTCTTCCAGCTGTGGAGCTACAAGAAGAAAGATGGTATCCCTATAGTCAGTGGACTGTGTTGTGAGTGAGAAGTAAATGTTTATTATGATAAGCCACTAAAATTGGGGATTAATTGTTTATTCAGCATAGCAGAGGGTGACTAATTCATACTGCTACACTTTTGCTAAACATTTAGAAGTACAATTCTCTTATGTCCTATACAAATATTTTTATCTTTATTGGAAATTAAGATATTCCCACTCAAGAATAAATAATAGCAACTTACACTCTGTCCAGGCAACAGAGTCTGATACTGGATCCCAAGTAGCTGTGATCTCACTGTAGACCTCAAGTACAAAGAAATCATAAGAATTAGCAACAGCAGTTCAATCTCAGAAGAATCCAGTGATGAAGAGAAATGGTACAAGAAGCTCATGACCTTATGCTGAATTCACTCTAAACTGATGCCTCTAAAAGCTGAATCTAAGACTTAAAAAATAATTCATGGAAGAAAGAAGAAACAAATCAAATAAGCATATTCCTAATATTTGGAAGCTAAAATCTAAGATATTTTATGTGTGACCAAACTTAGGGCTATTTACATACTAACTAATCTAAAATTAAATTTCTAAATCCAATCGTTATCTTTTAGACATCTTGTCACATGCATCTTTGGTGAAGTAGAAGATAGATTGAATGAGGGAGGTGAAGAGGGTGGTTGTGTTCAAAAGAACAAGTGAAAGAATTGGGAATTAAGAAAAAAGCTAACAAAGGGAAAGCAGGAAAAACTAATAAATTGGTGGGAAGAAAAGGGAGCAAGATTATTTCAAATAAAGAAAAACAGATCACAGGGATAGTGAATTTGATTCATTCAAAAAGAGAAAAGACCCAGTGAATTTATTATAATTATTTTTTTTACCTGTAGGTGGCAGCTTCGGCTAAATATATAATGAAAATGTTCCTGAGGATTTCTGCACTGTTCTCATGTAATCAATCTTGAGAACTAAGCCCCAGTTCTCACTTAAAAAATTTCAGATGAGACTTAAAGTTTTAACTTCTAGCTTAATAAAAGCAGTGAGAGCAGACATCCTTACCTGATTCTTAATCTTTGCAAAAAGTAGTCCTTCTTTCAAGTTTGATAATAGCTGCAGGTATTTTATAGACCGCCATTATCAAGTTGTGAAAGTTGCCTTCTATTCCTAGCTTGCTAAAAATTTTTATCATGCATGTATGTTAAATTTTGCCAAATGCTTTTTTCTTTCTCTGTTGAGAGGATCGTGTGGGTTTTCCTTTTTGGCCTACTAATATGGTGAATTACACTGATTGATTATTGAACATTGATTATGAACTAAGTTTGCATTCTTAAGATAATTCAACTTGGTTATTATATATTATCCTTTTTATATATTACTGGATTTGATTAGCTAATATTTGGCTGAACATATTTGCATCTATGTTTATGTGGTACATTGGTCTTAAATTGTCTTTTCTTGAAATGCCTTTTTGTGATCTTAGAATCGGAGTAATTCTAGTCTCATAAAATGAATTGGGAAGTGTTTCCTTTTCTCCTATTTTCCAAAAGAGTTTGAATAGAATTGGTATATTTCTTCCTTAAATATTTGGTAGAATTCACCAGTGAAGCCATCTAAGCCTGGAGCTTTCTTTGTGGGAAGGTTTTTAATTACAAATTAGATTACTTTAATAGAATGTGTACAGGACTATTCAGTTATCTCTTCTTGGATGAAGAAAATTAGTGGGACAAATTTCATGTAAATTTTCAAATTTATTGGCATAGTTGTTCATGAGGTTCACTTACTTTTATTTTAATGTCTGTGAAATCTGTAGTATCCTTACTAGCTTTTGTTCTACTTTTTCTATCAATTACTGAGATGAATGTTGAAATTACAATTGTATTTGTGAATTTGTCTATTTCTCATTTCAGATATTTCTAATTTGTGTCTTCTCTATTTTTTTTCCTTGATTATTCTAGCTAGAGGTTTATCAATTTTATTAATCTTTTCAAGGAAACAGCTTTTTATTCTATTGATTGTTTCTGTATTTCTTTATGTCCTATTTCAGTGATTTCTGTTCTCACCATCATTTCCTTTCTTTTCCTTACTTTGTTATTCTTTTCTAGCCTTTTAAGGTTAAAATTGTGATCATTGATTCAAGACATTTAATGCTGTACCTCTAACAACTGCTTTAGTTGTCACACAAATATTGATATGTTGGGTTTTCATCTTCATTCAATTCAAAATATCCTCTAATTTCCCTTGTGAATTCCTTTTTGACCCATGGGATTCATATGTAGAATTGTGTTGTGTCATTTACAAATGTTTCAGAATTTTTTCAGACACCTTTCTGTTATTGATTTCTAATGTAATTCTCCTGTGCTCGAAGAACATATTTTGTATAACTGCAATCACCTCAAATTTGTTAAGATTTATATATATAATCTACCCAGGTGAATATTCTATCTGCATTTTAAAAGAATGTATATTCTGCTGTTATCGGGTACAGTCTCCTATAAATATCAGTTATGTCAAGTTGATGTTCAGGTTTTCTAGATTCTTACTGACCTTTGTTCTACTTTTTCTATCAATTACTGAGAGAGGAATGTTGAAATCCCACTTCTATTTATGGATTTGTCTATTTTTCCTTTTAGTTCTATCAGTTTTTGCTTCAGTATTTTCAAATTCTGTTATTAGATGCATACACACTTAGGATTGTTACGGGTTTTTTAGATGTATTGATCCCTTGATCATTATAAAATGTTTCTCTTTGTCCATGACAATATTTCTTGTTCTAAAATCTGCTTTTTCTGATATTAATATAGCTACTCAAACTTATTTTTAATTAGCTAATGCATAGTTTCTGTTCGCGCAATCTTTTTTCTTTTAACCAGTCCATGTCTTCAGATTTAAAGTGGGCTTCTTGTAGGCAACATATAGTTGCATCTTATTTACACATCCAGGCTGACAATGTCAGTACTATAATTGAGGTGTTTTATTCATGTATATTTAATGTAATTATTTATGGTTGGATTTGAATCTACCAACTTATTATTTGTTTTCTACTTCCCCTGCAGTCAACTTTCATTGCTTATTACTTGATGGGTAGTTTATGATGGGATGGAAAGTTTCTCTTTTTTCCTTGTCCATCCTCAGCCTCATGCGGGCCATGTGTGCCTGGGCCTTGGGGGTGGCTTTCTCAGTGTTTCTGCCCTACCCTACTCCACGGATAAAGCTCCAGGGAGTCTTGAGCGGGAGAGTTTTCTGTCTCTCCTCCAGCAGCACACTGCTTTTCTGTTACTCAGTGGGGTCCTGGTGGGGGCAGGAGGTTTCCTGTCCCTCTCTCTGTAGCAGATGGCTTTTGCTTCTACCTCTCTCTCAGTGGCACTGGAATTTTGCCTGGATCTGGGGGCAGAAGGGCTTCCTCCTCTCCTCCAGCAGCAGATGATTTTTGCTTCTAACTTTCTCTCTGCGGCAGTAGATCCCCAGCTGGGCCCTGGGAGTGCAGTTGTGTCCTGCCTCCCCCAGATGTTAACAGCTTTTTCTTTGCATGCATTAAAAGTCCAGAAAGCAGACAAATTTTCTTGTCTGTGTTCCAGACAAAAGGGGTGCACTCTCAAATCTCCTGGCCTGCATTCAATCTTTCCTTTTTACATTGAGTAGAGGCCAACAGAAAAGAACTGGCAAGTGAGTGAGGGCTCCCCTTGTGTCTACAGCTCCCAAAGATTCTAAACTCTCACACTAACCCAAACTCAGCCTTTAAGGATTTGCTAAAACTTCAACTGTTTCCTTCTTCCTGCGTTTATAGCAGCAACCTCTTCCTTCTCTCTGCCAAAAGTGGAACAGATTGTAGGTGCCATTTCTCCTTGGAGGGACTTGTCACCCTTTAGAATTTATCTGTTTGCTTTGCAACCTCAGTTCTCTGATGGGCTCAATAAGTTATGATTTTATAGATTACCTGAGTTTTTCTCATTGTTAGGGTGGGAGCAACGTTTTTTAGGGGTGCAGAGTGTGCAGGGAAATTGATGAAGCAAGACTGGCAAAATGTGGATAATTGTTAAATCTGAGTGACAAGCAGATGGATATTCATTATATTCTTTTTTTCTAATCCTGAATATGTTTGAAAATTCTCAGAATAAAAAGGTTTTCAACAACTGCTTGAAGACTGAAATACTTAAGAGATTAGGCTTCATATTCTAGAAATTTCTTTACAATTAATGTTTATTCTAAAATAGAATAGCCTGTGGCAAACTGTATTTATAAAGTAAAGAGTTTCACCTCTGAAAGCAGAACATTTTGGAAACAATGGTGAGGAATTTGCCCTAAAGATTAACTGACAAGCTATGATTATTACATTTCCATCCCATGATGTCTGCATTTAGCAATCTTCTTGTTTGCCAATGTTGTAACTTCCCTCAGCATACAGAAGTTAATTTTCCTGCCAAATGAACTTTGAGTCTTTTTTATTACCAGCTATTGCAGCTACTTAAGTAGATTTCAATCCTGCAAGAGAGGACCCCGATGATGAAGAAATTTTATGAAGTGTTCTCCGTCATTAATAAAAACAATCTCCCACTTCTTAAACTTCTCTTACCGGCTTCCTCTTTCTTCTTTTTGCATAACCCCAATGTTCCTCAATTGCTGATACATTCTTAGCATCTACCATGTATAAGGTGCACAGAATGTACCAAGCCTTATGGCAGATACTTTATATAGTGCAACTTCAGAAAGTTTGTGAAATAGTAGAATTAAAAGATAGTAGGAATCCTTCCATGAACTTTTTGAAGTACCCTCGTATATATTCCCTACCTACTACAACCTAAAAATTCATCAGTGTCTTATCAGAATACTTGAAAGAATTTGTAAAAGGAGAGAAAAATTTGTCATTTTGTCATTTTAACACAGATATTATCGCTTTTTTTGTCTCTTCTGACCAAATTGCCTTACAAAGAGAGACAACAGTTGACAACTCAGCAATGGATGTATACAGTGGTAAACCTTTTCTGTAAAGGGCTGGATAGTAAATATTTCAGATTTTGCAGGCCTTACAATCACTAATACAACTACCTGACTCTGCTGTTATAGCAAAAAATAGCAGTAGACAATAAGGAAATAAATGATTGTATCTCTGTTCCAATAAAACTATTTGTGAACAACAAAATTTTAACTTTATATAATTTTTACATATCACAAAACATTATTCATCTTTTGATTTTTTTTTCAGCATTTAAAAATGTAAAACCCAGTCTTAGCTTATGAGCTATTCAAAAGTGGGCAGTAAGCTGGATACCCACAGGCCACAGTTAGCCAGCCCTATATAAGACCATATCTCTAGGTTTGACCTAAGTGCTGAGCTCCATAGCCACATTTTCAGCTTTTTCCTGTCCATCCTGATATGAATATCCCAAGAGCACCTCAAACCAAAGCCATTTAAAACCTAACTCTGAACATATGCCTCATCCAAGCCATCTGCCTCCTTGTCTGAAATCCCCTTTTTCTGCTCATTCAGACTTGAAATTTAGAAGTTATCATAGTCTAATTCAGTACCCTCGTCAAGTTCTGTCCTGCATATCTTCACTTTCCAATTCCTAGCATCTGAGTTCAGGCCTTCATTATCTAGCCTTCATTGTTGCTATAGTGCTGTAATTGGTTTCCCCTACTTCGATGTATTCAATATACTGCTGTCAGAATAAGCTTCCTAAAGTGCTGCCCTAATTATGTCACTACACTATTTTAAAAACTTGTGCAACTCTATTGCTTACCAAACTCTTCCAACTGGCAGTCAAGGCTATGCAAAATATTATCCCAAGTATCTTTCTAGTCTTGCCTCACCCTAACCCTCATTCAACAAATGCTAATGTGCACCTCTGAGAAACTGTGCTAGATACTCTGGTACTATGGTGAGCAAAAACAATGTGACCTCTGCCTTTAAAGAGTTTACAGTCTAGTTGTGGAAAAAAGCATTAGTCAAATAATCACATAAAAGATAACAAGAGTAAAACCAGCATGTAAGAATAACATGGAGCAATCTTTTCAAAGTATTCAAAGAACTTCAAACTAGAATTTTGCATAAACTAAACTTTTATCTAAGTGCATAGCTGAAATAAAGATGCTCTCAGGCATACAAGGCATCAGAACATTCATCACATAAAGAACCTCTTCCAAAATACTCCTGGAAAAGGGTTCCAACAACAAGGAAAATATTTCTAGTGGCTTTGAGCTCTATAGGAAATACATTTACTTAAACCTTTGATAAGTTTTATTTTGGTGATATTTTCACAGATACATATGTCCTGAGCTCGACAGCCACGTTTTTAGCTTTTTCTGATAGGAATAGCCCAACAGCACCTCAAACCAAAGCCATATAAGACCTAACTCAGAACAAAGGTTATAAAATTGTGCACTTATGGCATGTCAATTATACCTCAATAAAATGTGTAGAAATTTTATAGGAAAATTTAAAATATATACATGTAGTTTAAAGTAAAAGAATAAAATGAACACCTGTGTAGTTAATACCTATGTTATGAAAAAATCACATGAATAAATGTAAAACTATTACTGTGACTAGTGCTGTGAAAAAGGTGGGCAGAAGCCTAGAATGAAGGTATTTGACTTAGGAAAGTTAGGAAAGCCTTCCCTGAAAAAGTGTTGTTGACTAATCCAAGTACCAATAACTGATTAATAATATTAAAAGCCAACTCTCACATAGTAATGCTATGTGCCAGGTACTATTTTACATATTTTACATGTATTAACCCATTTAATCCTCAGAATATTGCTTAAGGTTGTTTTTTTTTTATTATTCACATTTTACAGATGAGAAAATTAAAGCACAGAATTAAGTGTATTGCCTGCGGTCACATAATCAGTGAGTAGTGGTACCATTAATGGAAAAAGGAAACACTGGAACAACAGGTGTGGAGTGTAGGTACACTTGTTTGCAAACAAAAGAAACTGACTTTGGCTATCTGTATCAGTCTAGGTTTCCCTGAAAGCAGAACCTGACATAAGGACTTGGGTACAACTTATTTGGGAGCATACAGCATAAAGCAGAATTGATGGAGGGTGAAGAGTGTGATGGGGAAGGTGGAAAAGCCAATTTAAAGGCGTGTTACCAGGTCTTCATTGTGGACAGTGCTTGCCACCAGGACCTTCGGAGGAGTTTAATAGTTTAACTCTGGGAGTTAATATCTCCCAGAATTATCTGCCTGAGGGTCAGGAGGAAGAAGCACTTATCCATCTGCAATCTTTCCCCATTGGTTAAGGGTTAGCCCCAGAAGAAATAACCCCACATTTTGGGGCTGTGCTGTGTGTGAGTGAATGGGTTCCAGCAGCTTCTGAGAAGGCCCTTGGACAGAAAGCTGTAAAACAAATGATTCATGCTTGAGGGATGCTGTTAAGAGAATATGAGCTTGCACAGAAATGTCCACCTCAGGTGCAGCTGAAATCAGAAATAGACTAAGAGGATGTGATATGGGGCACCAGGGCATATGCTTACTTTTAAAAAATGACCATTAGGAAAACAATCCCATTTACAATAGCATAAAAATAATAAAATAGAAATAAACTTAACTAAAGAAGTGAAAGATTTGTACACTGAAAACTACAAAACTTTGATGAAATAAGTTAAAGAAGACACAAACAAATGGAAACACATCCCACATTTGTGGATTGAGAAACTAATTGATAAAATATTTATATTATCCAAAGCATTTATAGATTCAATATAATCCCTATCAAAATCCCAATGGCATTTTTTACAGAAATGGAAAAAAACAATTCTAAAATCCATATGGAACCACAAAAGACCCTGAATAGCCAAAACAATCTTTAAAAAGAAGAATAAAGCTGAAGGCATTAAACTTCCTGATTTCAAAATATATTACAAAGCTACAGTAACTGAAACATTATGGTACTGTCCCAAAGAAGACATGGAACCAGTGGAATGGAATAGTGAGCCCAGAAATAACTCCACACATATATGGTCAACTGACCTTCAACAGGGTGCCAAGAATACACAATAAGAAGAGGATTCAATAAATGGTGTCCAGAAAACTGAATATCCACAAGCAGAAGAATGAAATTGGATGCTTATCTTATATCATAAACAAAAAACCAACTCAAAATGGATTAAAGACTTAAATGTAAGACCTGAAACTGTAAAATTCATAGAAGAAAACATGGGGGAAAAGCTTCATGACATTGACCTTGGCAATGCAGTCAAGAATATGACACCAAAAGCAGAGCAAAAATAGACAAGTGGGACTATCTCAAATAAAAACCTTCTGCATAGCAAAGAAAACAATCAATAAAGTATAAAGACAGCCTATGGAATGGGAAAAAATATTTGCAAACCACATATCTGATAAGGGGTTAATTTCCAGTATGTAAGAAACTCCTACAACAGTAGGAGTAACAAACAAAACTAATAACCTGATTTTTAAATGGGCTAAGGACTTGAACAGACATTTCCCCAGAGAAGACATACAAATAGCCAACAGAAATATAGAAAGATGCTCAACATCACTGATCATCAGGGAAATGCTAATCAAAAGCACAATGAGATATCACTTCACAGTTTCCAGGAATTAAGATGTGGATGTCTTGAAGGGGGCATTATTCTTTCTAACATAATTAGTCTCTGTTTCATTCTGTATGTCTTATTTATACATTATATACATTCATAGTGGATGCTGTGGTTGGCCACCTGATCCCTCTTCAGGCCTAGGGCTCTCATTCCCCTGGCTTTTGGAAATAATGGCAGCTGACAATTTTCAGATGAGTCCGTCTCCAAGAATTGCCTTTAACCAAAGAGTGTCACTTTTCCCAAGGTCAGGCCCCTTCCCCAGAAGCTACCTGCATCCAATGACTTGCTGATATGGATTTAGGAGCATAAAAGCCTGGTCTCCAGAGCTGCTCAACTCCCTCCTTTGCCCAATCTTACTCTCTTCCTCCCCTTATAAGCATTGATCCTGAAAGCATGCCCCAGTAAACTTCCTGAGCATAAATCTCCTTCTCAGAGTGTGTTTTCTGATCTAAGATAATATATTTTGTAGAGAAAATATTTGATGATTTTTTTTAAATTTTAAGATTACTTAAGGCACTTCATAGGAAGTAAATAAATTCATAAACAAAAAATAATAACAGATGGAGTAAAAACTAGAAGCACAAAGTTCAATTTAAAATACTGTAGATATCTAAGGGTATTAAATGCTTGGTCCAAGGAATTGTCAGTGTACTTTGAAGGAACCAGATCAATCCAAAATTTTAAAATAATTTGCAGTAAGAACTAGCAACTGAACTACAGTCATGCATCACATAACGACATTTCTGTCAATGACAAACCACACATATGACAGTGGTTCCATAAGATTATAAGAGAGCTGGAAAATGCATCCCCCTAATGACACTGTAGCAGTCATAACAATGTAGTGCAATTAGTTTATTTTTTCACAAACTTAGTGTAGCCTAAGCATACAGTGTTTATAAAGCCTACAGTCGTGCACAGGAATGTCCCTAGCCTTCACATCTATTCACCACTCACTCACTGACTCACCCAGAGCAACTTCCAGTCCTGTAAGCTCCAACTGTGATAAGTGCCCATACAGATGTATGATTTTTTATCTTTCATACTGTATTTTTACCTTACCTTTTCTATGTTTAGATATATTTAAATACACAGATACTTACCATTGTGTTACAGTTGCCTACAGTATTCAGACCAGTAACATGCTATACAGATTTGTTGCCTAGGAGCCATAGGCTGTTCCAGATAGCCTAGGTGCGTAGCAGGCTGTACCATCTAGGTTTGTGTAAGTACACTGTAATGTTCACACAATGATGAAATAGTCTTACAACACATTTCTTAGAACTTACCACTGTCATTAGGCAATGCATGACTGTATTCACAGAGGTCAGAGTTAACATTGTTAATCTGGACTTCTGGATTTAGTTCTATCTCTGCTTCTTAACTTTCCTGGTTGTAATGGTTGTTGGCTCTCTAACTAGTTTTAAAAGGTCTTTTAATCCAGTCATGAGAAATACTACTTATACCAATGAGAAAATCTGAGAAATGAGAACAGAAGCAAATCAAACAATTTAACTCTAGAAACAAATATTGAATCTTTTGCTCTGATATCTGTCAGGTACTCAGCACAGTCCCTATGTTCTGAAAGGCACAGACATAGAGGGCGCAGACATAGAGGGTCAGGGATACCTAAAATTTGCATTTGAAAATATTTTCCTCCCTACTCATAAAAATCAAAACAGATCATGACTTTCATCTTTTACATCGTGTAAATTTCAGATATAAGTTCCTTTTAAAGAAGATTAACTTAATATATTTCCTTATCTATTACTCTGTTTAGAATTTAATATTGTTTTGTAGATCCATGAATGGGTGTATTCATGTCATGCCCTGTCTTCAAATTATACCTCTCATGTCTATTATGTCATTAGCAATAGTAAATAAAATATTCTGTATTGTATATGGCTACAAATCTGTCACACAAAAGTGAGATTTTATACAGCTGAGGAAAATATATAATCTGGAAAACATAGGCAGATGTTCTCTGCAACGCTGAGCCATTTGGTTTGCAGCCAGCGCTAGCACCACAGGTCTAAACCACCATGGGCCCACAGATTGGGAAGAAGTCCACCGTGGGGTAAGCACCCATTCATGAGCAAGCGTGTGCAGTACAGGCTATATGAAAGACACTGTGCTTGTATCTGGAAATCCAGCCTCAGTCGAAAATGCCAACGCAATTCTGGAACTCACCAGATATCTCAAATTAAAAATAACAAAGCCAAAGCCTAAAAACTAATTGAAATTCAAACAAACCAAATAACCTTCTAGGGTCAAGAAAAGTACTGTTTCAGATTGCTTTTCAGTTTTCCATGTTTGACTTGATATTAGCCCCTAGAACCATAAAGAAAATGGTTTTGGAAATCAAATTTGGGCCCAAATCATAACTTTGTCTCATGTTGGTTTTGTGAACTTGGATAGCACTTAACTCTTTTAACTTCAGCTTTCTCTGTAAATCTAACTGACCTCATTCAAAAGAAAAATGAAATAAGCAGTGTGAAACTACTTTAGGATTCTAAATAGCCATGCAAGTGTGTTTTTGTCATGGCAGGGTTGGTACTGATGGTGGAGGTGATAGTGTGACTACCTTACCCACAATTATTATAGTTTAGACATTAGAAAAAAAAAAAGAAAGTGCTAGAATAGCTGCATGAAAGAGGAGGCTGGTAGTGCATGCTTTCTTTCTATTAAATAAATTACTAGCAAAGATAATTACATTAGAAATAATATTAATGTTGGACTTGTAGAGCAAATCAATCCACCCTCTAGGCAACCATCCTGTTTAACCAGTGAACCTAGCCTTTCTTCCCAGATTTGTAATTAATAAAACATGTCAATCCCATAAGAAACAGTTAACTAAGTTACATTCCCATTCTTCTATATACCAAATAACAACAAAAAACATAAAATCATTAACTTGATATTTTCAAGATTGTTCCTGATAATTGCAGGAAATGCTAGACAGTTCATCTCTTCTCTTCTTGTTAATGGTTCCAGTCAAGACCATTAGTTCAAAGGCATAACAGATTATAGAAAAGGAGGAGAGAAGAAGTTGACTTGGAGTATAATAAATGACACTAGATTAACTGCCAGTTAAATTCAAATGCTAACTCTTCCATGAATGGTTTCACTTTGATAAGCCACTTTGCTTGGCTGGGTTTCCACAGTTACAAACACATTCATTATTCATTTGTTTGTTTACCCAACAAATATTTCTTGATCAAATACTAAGTGCCAGACACTGCATTGGTAGCTAGGGATTCAGTGGTGAGAAAATATGGATACAGTTCCTGCCCTAAGGGGTAAAACTAAAACCTGTTTCACTGGACTACTGTGAGAATCCAACAAGTTAACATACCTGAAAGTGTTTTGTTGTAATAGACTAAAGGTAGAATCCAAAAAGCTTCAGTGCCCACCACTCTTAATTATTCAATTTTTGAAGCATTTAGAAAAGTATGTAGAATAGCATAAACCTATATATACTTTTCTCCAGCTCTAGTTAACCTTACCATTTTGACTTTTTTAAATTCCCCTCTATTTCTCTCTGCTTCATCCCAATATTATTACCTTTCCTTCTTCCCTTGTAGATACTATCCTGAATGTTGTGCTTATCATTGTGTGTATGTATTTTTAACATTTACTACCTAAATTAGTGGTGTGCAGTAGTGCTAGGCATCTATAATTAATAATAATTTATTCTATGTTCTCAAATGGCTAGACGAGAGGACATTCTCATTAAAAAGAAATGATAAAGTTTTGCAGTGATGAATATGCTAATTACCCTGATTTGTTATCACACATTTTATACATGTACTGAAATATAGTTCTGTACCCCATAAATATGTACAATCGATATATATCAATTAAATAATGAATAAATTCCTTTAAATCATTTTTAAAAGACCTGAATAACAGTAAATCCACAATTGTGTTATTCTCTGGACAGCAGATATAGCAGATACCTTTATTTTGTTCTCACTGTTCAACAATATCTTAGTTAGCTATTGCTTATTTTCTTTCAGTACTTCGAATATATCTTCATGGTCTTACAGTTTTTATTGTTACTGTTAAGACTATTGAGGGTCCATCATTTCTGTATATATAATATGTTTCTTCTCTTGAGTTCTTTTTAAGTTCTTTTTGACTTGAGTGTTTTTCAGTTTTCATATGATGTGTCTAGATATGGATTTTTATTTATTTATATTTCTCAGGAGTTATATTTTCCAAATCTGAGGATTCATATCTCATCAGGTTGATGATACTTCAGATGTTATCTCAGTATATTTCCAAACCCCATTTTTTCTTACTTCTCCTTCTGGAATTTCTCTCTTTCAGTTTCATCTTTATGTACTAAGTCCCAAGTAACTTCCTCAGGATTTTTTATTAGTACATAAGAATCCTTTTTATTTTTAAAAAACAAAATTTTTATTTGCATTAAGGTAAACCATACAAATAGTTTAATGTATCAAAGAGGCAACCAATTTAACTTTTTTACTGGTTCCTTTAGTTATAACTTTTGTATCACCAATGCTTTTATTGCTAGTTTTTAATTTTTCAGATTTAGGTATTATTTCTATTATCTATTGCTGCATAACAAACCATCTCAAAACTTAGAGGCTTAAGACAAAAATTTATTGTTTCTCACGGTTCTGTCAATTGGTTCTTCTGCTTCCTATGTATCAGCTAGAATTCTGGATAACTAGAAGGTCTGAACAACCTCACATAGCTGGCAGTTGGTCCTGGTGGGTGGGAGATCAGATGGAGTTGTCAGGCTGACCCCTTTAGTCCTCCACACGGTCTCTCTAGCATGGTAGCCGGATTCTCAGAGTCAATTATTAGGTACATAAATATTTAGGATTGCTATGTCTTCTTGATTAATGCATGTTCTTTTTATAATAAAACACTCCGGGGCCGGCCCGGTGGCGCACTGCTATAGTGTGCCGCTTGGGAAGCGCGGCGGCGCTCCCGCCGAGGGTTCGGATCCCACATGCAGACCGGTTCCCGCTCACTGGCTGAGCGAGGCGCGGCAGCGACACCGAGGGTTGCTATCCCGTTGCCGGTCCCGGTCCGGTGCTGGGGCGACACTGAAGGTTGCGATCCGTTGCCGGACACGGAAAAAGACAAAAAGGAAAAAAAAAAAAAACACTCCTCTTTATCACTGGTAATGCTCCTTGTATTGATGTCTAATTTTTATGATAGTAATAACTTATAACACTCTATGACTATGATCAATGTTTGTATGGTTATATCTTTTTCCATCCTTACTTTTAACCAATCTATGTCTTCATATTAAAAGTGAGTCTTTTGTGAACAACATATAGTTAGATGTCATTTTTCATCCAGTCTGAAAAAAAATTCCCATCTTTTCGTTAGTGTGCTCAGTCCATTTACATCTAAGGCAATTATGTGTATTTTCAGTTTAAGTCTACCATCTTGTAATTTTTCATTTGTCCCATCAGTCCTTTCTTCTTTTTTTCTTATTTACTGCACTCTTTTGAATTATTTTTGTTTGTTTGTTTCCTTGCTTTTAATATTTCTTTTTACATATTCTATTGGCTTTAAAACTATAACTATTTATTTTGTATGTATGTGTGTGTGTTGTTTCTTTATATGTTTGTCTTTTAGTGATTGCTCTAGGACAGTGGTTCTCAAAAGGGAGCTCTATATTGATCCCCAGGGGACATTTATCAATATCTGAAGAAACTTGGGGTGCCACACTGGGAAAGGTAGGCACAACTGGCACCCAGTGGGTAGAGGTTAAGAATGCTACAAAACACACTACAAGACACAGGACAGCCCCCTACGACAAAGAATTATCTGGTCCAAGGTGCCAATAATGCTAAGATTAAGAAACGCTGCTCTGGTGGTTACTATACACATCCTGAATTGACCATGAACTACCAGGAAATTATATTAAACCACTTCCCTACTAATGGAACTGTGTATTTCTATCTAGCCTCTCCCTCCCTTTGTGCTATTGTTATCATATACTTCTTTATCTACAACTCCCACAATACATTTTTGTTACTTTTGCTTCATAAGGTCAATTGTCCTTTTAAAAATGTAAAGAAATAAATAGTCTTTTATATTTATCCACATTTCTAGCTCTCTTCATTCTTTCTTATAAATATCAGTGTCCATCTGGTATTATTCTGCAGCCTAATGAGCTTCCATTAGCATTTTTCATAATAAAACTCTGTTGCATGGAATTCTCTCAGCTGTGTTTATTAGAAAATATCTTTGTTTTGCCTTCATTTTTGAAAAATATATTCCCTAGGTATAGAATTCTAATTGATAGCAGCCTTTTTTTCTTCCTTTAAAGATATTAGCCCTTTAAAGATATCATTGCATTATGGCTTGCAGTCTTTCTGATAAGTCAGCTAGCATTCTTATTGTTGTTCTCCTGTAATGGGTTTTTTCTTTTTCTCCAGATGCTTTTTTTTTTTTCCTTGAGATTTTCTCTTTATCTTTATTTCAGTAATTTGACTATGATATGCCTGGATGTGGATTCTTTGTACTTGTCCTGTTTAGGTTTTGTTGAGGAGTGTTTGTTTGTTTTTTGATGTGAAGTTTGATATTTTTAATCAAATGTAAATAATTTTTTGCCTTTGTTTTGAAATAATTTTTTTCTATTCAATTCTCTTTGTCCCTCTTAAACTCAAGTACAAGGAAGTATATTGAACCACTTGATATTAACTCATAGACTTCTGACACTCTGACTTTTCCCCAGTCTTGTTTTTCTCTGGATTAATTTCTATTGAACTGTCCTCAAATTCACTAATCCTCTCTTTTGCACTATGCCGTCTGCTGTTAAGCTCAACTGATAACTTTTTTCCTTTTGATATTGTATTTTTTCATTTAATTTTGGTTCCAAAATTTGTTTACTTCCTTTTGATGTTTCTATTTATATTCTGAAATATCACATATCTTCACCTATGTTTTTCTCTGTGAAGTAGAATAGCTAGGTCTATGTCTACATCTCTAGATATACTTTTACTGACTGTATTGTCTCTTTATCATGGGTCTCATTTTTTTGCTTATTTTCATGCCCATTTAAAAATTAATTTACAGACAGTGTATATAAAACAATAATGAGTGAAGTGTAATTTTTGTTTTGTTTTGTTTTCATTATTCCCAAAGAGTACAATCCCTTTCCTCAGTTAGGCTGAGGGTGATTACACAGGTTCATCCTAGATTCATATTGAACAAAGTCAAGCCACATTTTTTAAAGCTTTATTTACCTGCAATCAGCCTAACTCTCAATACATTAACTCAGTGTCTTTGATTTTTTGTTTGTTTGTTTGTTATTGTTTTTGAGCTTGGATGAGGTTATGTTAAAGTTTCAGATGTTTTGGGCTTATCTTTAGATTCATCTATGGCAGGGCCCAGAATCCAAACACTGTGAGGATGCAGAAGAATATGTATTTTTTCTGTTTTCTAGCCCGTCCTCCACTACTGCTTTCTTGGCAATATTTGGGTGTGAGTGGTGTGTGGGGAGAAGAGAACACTCAAGGTGAGTGTAATGGTGAGTGTTATGTCCCCCCAAAACTCACTGAAGCTTGAATTGTGTCCCCCAAATTTTATATATTAGAAACTTAGCCCCCACTGTGACTATTAGAGGATGGGGAATCCTATTATGGTAATTGAAAGGAGGATCCTGGAAGAGGTGATTGGATTGTAGGACTGTGCCGTATTGAATGGATTAACAATGGTGGTCAGGGGCATGGTTCAGAGGGCTTTAAAAAGAAAGTGAATGAGGAGTTCGGTCTCTCTCTCTCTCTGCTCTCTCTGTTTCTACCATCTTGCAATGTTAGACCCCTGAGCCACTGTCACCACCACCAGATGTGTTCCTTGGACTTCGGACTTCCCAGCCTCAGAAACTGTAAGCAGTAAATTTTGTTTTCTATATAAATTACCCAGTTCCACATATTTTGTTATAAACAACAGAAATGAACTAATATTGTGAGCAATTTACTTTCAAATCTGGGACTTATTCTGGTTATCTAATGTTCCATCGTACATTACCCCAAATTTAGCAGTTTAAACATCTGAAATGAAGACACTTGAAGTAAAACAATAATATCTGAAATAAAAACAAATATTTTATTATGCTCAGGGATTATGTGAATCAAGCTGTACGTGACCCAATGGCAAGGAGCAGGAATCAATAGGAGGCAGCTCTGATCACATGCCTGCTGGTGATGCTGACTGTTGGCTGGGACCTCAGCAAGGGATGACCAAGAACACCTTCCTTTGACCTCTCCTCACACAATGGCATCCATGGACTCCTTACGTTGCAATCAGGTTTGCAAAGTCATGTGTCCCAAGAGGACCAGACAGAAGCTTTATCACCTCTTATGACTTAGCCTCAAAATTAACATGTCATTATTTCTTCATTGTCACAAACTTGGCCCAATTCAAGGAAGAAATCACGAAACCTACCATCCATTGGGGGCAATGTCAATGTCACATTGTAGGAAAGAGAATGTAGAATGGGAAATATTATTGAGGCTATTTTTGGAAAACTCAATCTACTAGGCTTCTTCCAGGTTCCAGTGCATCACACATGCCCACACTGCTTACTGTCCAAATCTTGGGTGGTTTCTCCTTATCTCCATTTTTGGCAGGCTAACTATCTGCCTTTATTGAAACCAGGCACCTACTCCTAAGCAAAAAGCTGCTGGACCTTTCTATTCATTTATGAATCTCTTGTTTCTCTTTGAAAATCATTTCGTCCAGGCTTTCTTTTGTTCACCACTCCCTGCTGCTATGGTTAAATGTGTTCCCCAAAAGTTTATGTATTGGAAACTCAATCCCCACTGTAACGGAGTTAAGAGAGTGGAAAATCCTATTATGGCAATTGAAAGGGTCTTTGGGGGTGATTAGATTGTGAGGACTGTGCCCTGGTAAATGGGTTGATCCATTCATGGAGTAATGGGCATGGTTCCGATGGCTTTAAAAGGAGAGCAAGTGAGCAGGTTAGCTCCCTTGCTCAGCCATTCTCACCATATAATACCCTGGTATCCACAGGACTCTGTAGAGTTCCCACTAAAAAGAAGGCTCCTCACCAGATGCGCACCCTGGACTGTGGACTTCCTAGCCTCCAACTGTAAGAAATAAATTTCATTTTCTTATAAATTACCCAGTTTCAGGTATACTACTATCAGCAGCAGAAACAGGCTAATACTTTTGCTGACCTCATAGAAAAATATTGTTTTAATTTTGTTGGGGTTTTTCTTCTTGTTGTTACCATGTGTCTTTCATGTCCTATCACGTATTAACTGAAGCATAAATCTGCCCATTGTTTAATTTAAACGTCTTCATCTTTCATTTGTTACTTCTGCTTTATTTTGATTACCTGTTCTTTTGCATTTTCTTGCTTACTTTTTTATGACACTTTTAAAATTATTGCAAACATGCTTATTTTATAATGCCCATCTGATTGCTTTACTATATTTATTCTATAAAATTCATGGTATTTTTCTTTGCAATTCCTTAATGTCTACCAATACTAAGTCATGGCATTTTGTTTGCAATATGTGATTGCAGGTTCGCTTTCAATATTGTTTTATATCTGTGAGAATCCTGTGCAACATAGGCAAAAAGTAGGTTCTCCCTGTCATGACTTTGTTTTGCTTTCCAAGAAATCTCAAGGATATGATTCATCCCACGGCACTTTTTATGCTAATTTCTTGGCTTGGGGTTTTATGACTCTGATGTAAATGTAGAGTCCAACTCCTCAACTAGGAAGAAGAGAGGCCTGTTTTTTCTAAGATCATATCAATATTAACAAACTTTATTTTTATCTCCCAGTACAGTAGGTGGTTTCCCCCCCACCCCCAATCATTTCCTTAAGGCTGAGTGAAAGACTCCAAGTGTTCTGTCTTTACTCAGGGGTCTCAGTCTCAACTCCTCCTCTAGTGTGGGTCCAAGGCTTTGTCTCTTGTCCCTAGGTGGATGTTAAAACCTGTGCCAGTTACTACCCATCTTTCTCTGCCCTGACTTTTGATGCTAGAAGTGAACTCTCTATTGCTTTTCTGTTTTAGTCACTGGTTCCATGTTAAGATCTAATAGAGGTTGCTGCAAGGACATTAGAAGGGTGGGAAGAGTGACTTAACTTTTTCTATTGTTATGTTCATATGGTCACAGGTGGATCACCAGGAAGGAGTCCTGGCAGTGTTTACCACGGTAGCTGTAGCCCCTGCTTCAGTGGCGAGTGTCCCCTGGCCCACACAGGTGGGTTCACAGGTGGGCATCTTCCGTCACACTTCTCCATTACCATAGTGGCAGGCAGCATATTTCTAAGGCATCACATATCATCTCAGAAATTCAAATGTTTATCATGTAGCGCCTTCCTCTAAGTTTCTAAATTCCTTCCTTGTTCACTGTTCCTCAGTCCCAGGGATGATAGCTGCTCCCTGTAGTAGCTACATCTGTTTGACCTTACAGTTTCCTTCTAGCACCAACCACCACTGACCTACTTAATGATTCTTTACGTTAAATTTTACCTGTTCAAATTACTAGTGCAGTTTCTGACTAGGCAAGAGAGATCTGGAACAAACTCTCCCAGTGGAAGCACTCTATTAATCATAACCATTCTATTAATTCCTCTGTTTGTGAAATGTAAATGTTGGGTGAGCAAAGAAGGAAGCAAATTACTTTGTGTGTCTTGTACTCAGTGATACTGACCAACTAATGAAGCTCATCACACATTCAAACCAAGAAGAAATGGGTTGCTGGTGATTAAGCCAAGAGTTAAGTAATTTCCCCTTGTATCTTTAAGCACGTTTGTTTGTGCCTTTTTCTTGGAAAATCACTCAAATGTTCCATTTACTTATTTAGCTACGCAAATGTAAAGTAAAAAAAAAAAATCATAAGAAATAAAGGCATTTGCGAGCAGTGATTTTAAGGAGCCAAAGTACTCTGTGTGATAAAGTAAAAAGTTGTTTGCATTATAGAAAGGGTTGGTTCTCTTGGACTTTTTTTTGGAAAAAAAATCATTTGTTTTTTAAGTATGAATATAAGCTGTGATATGCCTGCCAAGTGTTATTCTTGTGGAAATGTGCTCTTGTTCAAGTCACTGCTGCATGCTAAGGAGCTGAGACTAGACAGCACACCTATATCTTCACTCATAATGGAGGTAAATACTCATATGTACAAAAGAATTAGACAAAGCTCGGTCAACTTAAACCTGGACTGGACTATTGGTCTTTCACATGGTATTATTTAAGACTGAATAAATAAAACTTTAGGAATGATAATGCCACTGGATTGTTGTGTTAAGACGAAATTATTTTACTTGGGTTCCTAGGACAAGATACTCCTGATTGGTAGGGGCAAATTCTCCCCTTAGGTCAGTGGATAGTCTCATTTTTAATCATCCTGGAAAGCGGCAGATCATGGAACGGGCAAGGCCTGAGAGTCGGGAAACCTTTTCCTCTATCTAGGTCACATTTTCTTGGAGGCTGACTATTTAGGGCATGCTAAGAGGTAGAATTTTGAAAAAGCTAGCATTTTTCACAGAATGCCAAGGGTATATCTACAAAGAAAAGTATAACTTCATGAAAATCTCCTTCAGCCTGTAATAATAATAGTAATAACAGCTAGAATTTACATTTATGGCACAGTAGATAATTATAGTATAGTATATATAGTACATTATAGGAATTATAGTATAAGTATATTTTACTAAGAACTTAATAGGTCCTTAATCATTTATCCTGACAAAACAGGTAAATTTTATGCTTATTATCTCCATTTTATGGTGGTCATATCTAGTACCCATTCAAGTTTTGGTAATCTAAACTGTGCTCCAGTGAATCAAAAGGATAAATTTGTTTTTATGTTTGGACCAGTGAGGTAATGAAGAGCAATGAATTATTTCCCTTGTAGGGACCTCCTGCCCCCCAGAACAAGTACAAGGGTATTTCAAAAAGATGGTGGAAAAATAATATGTGAAGAGGTAACACAAATCTTTCCATGACCTTTTTGAAGTACCCTCATATAATAGCAAGTAATCTCAAACTGACAAAAAATGATTAATAGCCCATAGAGGAGTACTGAGCAAACAAAAGAGATTCAAATTTAGAACCACATAATCTAGAAGACAGTTGGAGGAACATATCACATCCTAACTGACTCCAGAGCATCTATGAGAAATACTCCATTTGACTTCAGAATAAAATACTAGAAAGAAAGGAATTTTGAAAGAGTTGAGGAAGAAGGAGAGAGATCCTGCTACATGAAAGGTGGGCAGGTGGGGTGGGGTCTCTCTGGCAAGCTGACATGAAGTATAGATAACCATCACTGTAGATAATCTAAGTGTGTCTCTTACTGGTGAGTTTAATATTCTGCATGGCCAATTGTTATATAAATGAACTGTCTAGTTGTGATGAATTAAATGCATCTTATCAGAATGAATCTTATCAGAATACACTTTACTGTGTTTACTGACACATAGGTAAATAAGTTACCTATGCCCAAATGTAAGGTTGGAGAAGCAGTACTGTATCAAGGCAGGAGCACAAGCCTCACTGTCAGGAGATGGGTTTTCTTTAGATTATACCTTTAATTCACTGTATGACCTTGGGAAAACCATTTAATTCCTCTAGGTGTACTTCTCATCTGTAAATTGGAGCTCATCTGCCTCGCAAACCTCTCAGTTATAGGGTTTCTTCCTGCTAACTCTGATTAATAACAGGTTATCACTTAACTGAATGTTTAAAGAGTGTTAAAGCTATATCACAATGAAGATAAGATTCTTGATGTCAAATTAGTGAAAAAGTATATTACTGAAAATTCTAATAACCACTTTATTAACTTGATGATTTATCTAATGTATTTGCAGAAAAATAATGAAGTAGCTATTCTCAATTTATTATAATCTACGTACATTCAAGTTCTCATAACTTTCTAAATGTCTGCATTTGTTATCAAACTCTAATTGAACTGGTTATCAACTAATACTTTCTCCCAATGGGCCAGATTAAAAAATGTTTTTTCTGATTTGAGATGGATTAAATGGTCACTGCAGAAAATTGAGAAAATACAGAGAAGCATAAGAAAAAAATCTTCCCAAATTCACAATCTTGAAATATCACTATTAGTATTTTGATATTTATCATCCAGCCTTTATTTCCCCCTAGGAATACATGTAAGAAAGAATTGTGTAAGAATGTGTACACTTTGTTTTAAATATGATTTGGAACATATATATAATTTTCTATTCTGATTTTTTTCACACATTATTGAGCAAGCACTTTTCCATATTATTTAAGCTTTTCAAAAAACATTTCTCATGGCTACCTAATATAAGAATATACTAGCAAATTTAACCATTCTTCAATTACCAAGCATTTAGTTTGTTTCTGACTCTTGATAAATATTTCCAAATGACTTTTCAGAATGAGTTTCATTCTCCACAGCAGTTTAGGAGAGTACCATTTCACCATTCCCTTGCAAATACTAAACAATTTATTTAAAATCTCTGTTAAAATAATCCAATCAAAAAATGGGCAAAGGAGATCAATAAACATTTTTCAAAGGAAGACATACAAATGGCCAAACAGGTACATGAAAAAAATGCTCAGCAGCACCAGTCATCAGAGAAATGCAAATCAAAACCACATTGAGATATCATCTAACCCCAGTGAGACTGGCCATTATTGAAAAGACCAAGAATAACAAATGCAAGGATGAAGGGAAAGGGAAACTACTCTACACTGTTGGTGGGACTGTAAATTAGCATAGCCATTATGGAAAACATTATGGAGATTTCTCAAACAACTACAGATAGAGCTACCATAAGATCCCCAATCCCACTACTGGGTATATATCCAAAAGAATGGAAATCTTCATGTCGAAGGGATACCTGCACTCCTATGTTCACTGCAGCTTCATTTACAATAGCCAAAATATGGAAGCAACCTAAGTGTCCATTGATGGATAAAGAAAATGTGGTACATATACACAATAGAATACTACTCAGCCATAAAAAAGAATGAAATTCTGCCATTTGCAGCAACATGGATGATGCAGGAGAAAATTGTTAAGTGAAATAAGCCAAAGAAACAGAAATACTGCATGTTCTCACTCATAACTGGCTGCTAGGAAGGAAGGGAGGGAGGGAAAGTAGGGAAGAAGGAAGGAATGAAGAAAAGAAAGAAAATACCACAACAATATGTTGAATTTTCAAAAGAGAACAAATCTAAGAATACTAGAGATCGGGGGAGGAAAGAAGGGGGTTTGGGAAGTGATAGATCAGGCAAAGGGCATAAAGAAATATCACGATTTGTAAGGATGAATATGCTAATAATAAAAAAATTAAAAATAAATCTTTGTTAACCTCACGAGTGACCAAACCACTTTTGTTTTTATTTGCATTGTTTTGCTTAGTAACACTGATTTTTTTTAATGTTTTAATAATTTGTATTAATTCTGAGGATCATTCACATCCTTAATTGACAGACTGGATTTACTTTTAAAAAATCTCATTAAAAATAGCTTTTTTAAAAAATAAAGGTTTAGAGGCCGGCCCAGTGGTGCACTGCTACAGTGCGCAGCTTGGGAGCGCGGTGGCGCTCCCGCCGAGGGTTTGGATCCCACATACAGATCGGTTCCTGCTCACTGGCTGAGCGAGGTGCGGGCGCAGCACCGAGGGTTGCGATCTCGTTGCCGGTCCTGGTCCGGTACGGGTGCGACACTGAGGGTTGCGATCCGTTGCCGGACATGAAAAAAAAGACAAAAAAAAAAGGGAAAAAAATAAAGGTTTATAAGAGTTCCTATAGGAAAAAGTGTCCTATCAACTCTACAGCTGTATTTTTTTAATTAACTTTTTTTGAGGTAATTGTGGTATCACATGCAGTTTTAAGAAATAAGATAGATCACCACGTGTACTCTTAATCTAGTTTCCCCTGATGGTAACATCTTGTACAACTATAATGCAATATCACAACCAGGATATTGACATTGATATAGCCAAGTGACAGGATTTCCATCACCACGAGGATCCACGCCCCATTCCTTGACCCCTAGCAATTATTATTCTATTTTCCATTTCTACAATTTTGTCATTTCTAGAATGTTACATAATGTTGTATACAGAATTATACAATATGCAAGCTTTTGAGATTGGCTCTTTCATTCAGCACAATTTCCTGCAGGTTCGTTCAAGATGTGTTCATCAATAGTGTCTCTTTTTGTTTCTGAGTAGTATTCCATAGGATGGATGTACCAATTTCATTAAACATTTATCGTTGAATTTTAAAGACTATTTCATTAATATATTTGCTTGATTTCCGGGGCTGGAAGGAGGAAAGAAAATAATCACTATTGAGGAAGTCATTCAGTCATTTCACCAACATCCACTGAGAGCAGAACATTGGGCCGAATATCCTATGCACTTGATTACAAAAACGACTAAGAAACAAATAAACTCAAAATTAGATAAGTAGCTATGCTAAAATTGAAACCCAGGTCGGTCTAGGTTTCAAGAAACAAGAACACGAATAGGAACACTTTAACATTAATAACAGCGAAATTACAATTTCGCCAGGTTTAATTATAAAACAAACTAAAACTTGACGTGTCTGGTTAGTCAATAAGAGCATTGTAACCACTGGATTACATGTTTACTAAGCCACGCCTTCTATCCAATTTTAAGACCAACCGCTAACAAAAACCGAACTTTAAAGTAGCACGTGAGGAGGGTGCCGCAGATCAGGAAGCGTCAGAGTAGCTTTCTCTTCCCGTCTCCAACAGTGCTGGAGAGCATGCTTGCATTGGCAAGGCTGGTGCCCCTGAAGAACCCTAGCCCTCTTGCCGATTTCCTCTGGACCTCAACTGCCCCACTCGGAAGTATTTGAAGATTTGATTTTAAACAAAACAAAATTAGGCCGGTAGTGCACTATAATAAATTTTCCTACAACGTTGACAGTATGTAGACTGAGACGCAAACCAGACATCGGAAGGAAAAAAGTTGTTTATGGTGAGTTCAAAGTAACTTCAATCAGCCCGTACCCCGCCCTCGCCGACTCTATTTCCCACTTATGGTGCAATATTAACAAAAACGAAGCACACGCCGCACTGAGAAATCCCCCTTGACTCTGGACGACTTCTAGCCTGCAGCTCTAGGTAAGACGCTCACGAGGCTTTTGTACGAAGTTCGAACGTTGAGCCTTGACTGTGCGACACTCAGCACGCTCCGGACCAAGAAGCCGAAAACTGCAAGGAGAGAACGAAATTTTCTAATCGGGTCAAGAGCCAACAAAACAAACGTCCACACCCAAGAATTAGGTTGGCTTCCAGGCTGAGGCTGCTGAACCAGGAGCTAGCGGAAGTGACGTAAGGAACACCGGAGGAGGCGGGGCCGTCGGGGAAGCGCGCCCAATCGGAGCCCGGGAGAGGGCGGCGGGGGAGGGCGGTGGCGGCGTCGGCGGCGGCGAGGCGTGGGCCTGGGCGCGCGAGAAGGCGGGGCCTGGGCGCACCACTGGCGGGGACTGGCCTCCTTCAGCGGCTGGAGGCGGTCACTGGTAGTGGGCTGGGGGCTGAGGCGAGAGGGGCCATGAGGAGTGCGAGGGAGTCCAGATCCCGCAGCCCGGCACTCCTCCCTCGCGCGGCGGCGGCTTGGGGGCCTCTGGAGTAATCGCTGCCTTTGTTCCGAGCGCCTCGTCCCTCCCCTCGCCCCAGCTCCTCACGCCGCCGCGCTTCGGCCGGCCCGCCCTTGGTCTCCGAAACCCTGTTCGGCTCGTGCCGCGCGGATGCGGCTGCCGGGCCTGGGTTTGGGCTTTGAGCGGGCGGAGAGGAGGAGCGGCAGTGCCTGGGCGGCATGCGATGGGGAACTGCTGCTGGACGCAGTGCTTCGGGCTGCTCCGCAAGGGAGCGGGGCGGCTGCAGCGTGTAGGAGGCGGCGGAGGGTAAGCCCGCTGGGGGAGGGGCCGGCCCCCGTTGGCTCCTCCTATTCGGCCTCTCGCTGGGAAGACCGCTGACACTGTCCCCTACCGGCTGAGAAGGGGCCGGGAGTCCCGCCACCTTTACCGCTTAACAGGCCCTGGTCGGGGTGTGGTGGGCGGTCTCAGGGCCTCCTCGGGAAAGAGCAAGAGGAGGGGGCGGAGCGTCGTTCCTGCCGCTCGGCAAGACTCCCGCTGGGCGCCCTGTCACGTGGGAAAGGAGTCACGGGAGGCATCATCTCGAGGATGCACGGAGCACCGTCTCGGTAATGGGCAGTAGGATGGGCTCCACAGCAACCTGGCCACACCCTACGTTGAGTTTGGGTTTAATGCCAAAGCTAGTATCTCTGTAATTTGATCCTCTTTAGCCCTGACAGCAGGTGAGGGTCTGGCTCCAAAGTTGATGCTGCAGATGGATTTTAAGTAGAAGTCATTTGGATGATGGAGGGAAATAACGTTCCATTTACTGATGAAGTCTTTGATAGGTCCAAAGACTTAACTGAATTCCTGCGTTTCCTGTGGGTGCTGTTAAGAGAGGCAGTGTGTAGTTTTTTCATATTAATTTTTTTGGAATTTCGAGAGGAATGCTATACTCTGCTACTCACACAGTCTATAGCACTAGGTAAATTGCAGTATTTCTGAACTTCTCTTGAGTAAAACTGGGATACGCTTAGGTTTTTCTATCCTCACCATCCACGGAATAATAGAATTTCATAATTATTCTGTTTTTGGTTTTTATTTCATAGGGTATTGAAAAATTAGGACACATTCCTTTGGAATTGGTTTTGTAGTTGTTATTAAATATCTCTCAGGAATTCAAACCTAGAATTGAAAATCTGAACCCAAGACATTTGTGTAAGGAATGACTGTTTTGCACATTATGAAACAGATTGCTAAATTTTCAGGATCTATCCCATTTAACCAACATTATTAGATAATAAGGTGCTCAGCATAAACTGAAACCAAATGATTTATAATTTGAATCTTTTGGTAATGGAACTCTTATGTAATAGGATTCACTCATTTATAATTTGAATCTTTTGGTAATGGAACTCTTATAAAATATAATAGGATTCACTCATTTATTCATCAGGCATTGTGTGTCACCTCTCTGATAAAAAGTAGTTAAGGTTTTGCACTACATGTCTCTAGAGTGGAAGAGTAAAGACTTGTAGATTTTGAGCTGAGCTTAATATTTTGGTTTCCCTGATTTATGGGCTATTACAGGGGGATTAGACGGCTCTCTTGCCTTGTCAGCCAGAATCTAATTTACTTCAAATTTGGGGGTGGACGCAGCTATATATATATATAAAACCCTTGGCGTGGTGTCGCCTGCACCTCGCTCAGCCAGTGAGCACACCGGCCATCCCTATATAGGATCCGAGGCCTTGCGCTACCAGTGCCGCTGCGCTCCCAAGCGCCGCACTCTCCCGAGTGAACCACGGGGTCGGCCCCGCAGCTATATATTGAAGCTTCTTAAATAGGCTTTCCTAGGGCCGGCCCCGTGGCTCACTTGGGAGAGTGCGGCGCTGGTATTGCCGCGGTCGCAGGTTCGGATCCTACATAGGGATGGCCGGTGCACTGAGTGTGGTGCAGATGACACCGTGCCAAGGGTTGCGGTCCCCTTACTGGTCAAAAAAAAAAAAAAGACAGGCTTTCCTAAAGACTAGATGCCCCGCAATATTTGGTTTTATTATTATTTGTAGTTTCCTTGTAGGGTATTAAATTTTAATTCAAAAGAAAGGGGTCTTATCTTCTAAATGTATAAGCAAAACATTATATATGTTTAACTTTTGGGCTACGTTATTGTTGTCTCTGCGGGATTTTTGTTTTTTCATGGTGATTTTACAAACTGATTATGATTTTCTTAAGAGTATAGCATTAAAATTGTAGATTCTACTCCCTGAGCACATGAACTTGACATCATACAGAGTGGCAAGAGGAAATCAGTGAATCAGAGTGGGGTGTTAATTATAGGTATGCCCTAAAAACGTAAAAGTTGGATCTGTACTCTCTTTGGGCAAAACTGCTTGCATAAGTCCTGTTTAGGCAATGAGAGTTGGTGGATTGTGGACACTGTCATCTAAAACCATATAATGGTGATATCGATCCTATTTCTTTTAATCCATAAATACAAATTTTGACATTTCCCTTACTTGCATCTTCTGATTAACTTATTGTTTAACATCAGTTTTGATTTTGTTTTAGGAGCTCTCAGTAAGCATGTGTAGATGGGTGGATATAGTTATTTACACAATAAGGTTAAACTTTGCCTCTCATTTAGTTGCTGGGTTTTTTTTTTAAATAACCTGGTAGTTTTGATTTTCTTTCAGGCATAGGCCTGGATAGTCAACTAGTAGTTCTTCTAAGTTTACTTACTTCTAGGTCAAAAAGTTTAGAAGTAATCACAAAAACTTGGTTTTGTATGTCACTGTAGTAACCACAGGTAGAAGCATAGGGCATCCTGGGACTTTCTTGGGCTGATTTAAGCTGGACTTCACAAGGGTGCTCAAGGCCAGGTTTGTTAACCTTGTAGATTTTCCACGAGTATCTCAAAAGCAGATCACTCAATTTACACTTTCCAATCTAAAAACCAGAATTACCATTTTTTTTAATTTATTAAATACTAGAGAACTCTAGTATATTATATACTAGAATATCTGTCAGTCAAAATATCAATATCAGTGTTGGGTATGTTGGAAACCTTACTATGAATAAAGTTATTTGATGATTAAAGCAGAGGAATTAAATATCTTTAAGGAATAAAATTTAGACATTCTAGTGAGTCATCCTTCTTACAGAGTTTTGCCTCCCAATACGTTCTAGAGGGCTCCGTCTGCTGGTAAGTTCCCCTGTTCCTCTGGGCAGTACTAGAAATATGTATAGACTTTTATTGTATCCCTTAGTTTTTTCTTTCTCAGATTGAAGACCCAAGTATGTTTTGTTTTGTTGTTTTTTGATTCTCATCTTTATATTACTGTATAATTCTACACAGTGTTTCCACTTAAGTTGTACTATAGTTTTATATAAAGCTATCAAGTTTTGTATCCTTCTCAATATTTAACATTGATTGGTCTTTTTGGCTCCAACAGCAGTTGCCTTCTGGCAATAGTTTACAAAGATTTGCCATTTCTTTCTAGTAGAAATGATTTTAATAATAGCTGCCAGCATTCAGTTACTTCCTATGTGCCAGACACTGTTTCAGGTACTTTATGTTATCTCATTTATTCATCACCACAATCCTATGAGGAAGGTAAGCTCTATTATATACTTTATAGGTTGAAAACTGAAGCTTAGAATGTTTAACTGGCCCAGGATAGCAGAGCTGGGATGGCAGCTTAGGTCCCTCTGAATTCAGAGCCCTTACCCTTAACTACTAATAGCTCATGGTTCTTAATCTGGATAAACAATTGGTTGTTATCTCTCAGTGCATTATCTTGTACTTTGTCACCAGAATATCTTATGAATATATCTCAACAGCTTGACTCTTTATTCTGTGTTGTAAGCTATTCTTTTTTTTTTTTTTTTAACAAGTATTCACTTCACCTCTGCAACACCAATTTTACATTCTTATTTTCCTGTTCCTCTCCTGGCTATTCTTACTCTATTTAATTCCCTTCACACATATACTACCTACCTCTGAAGAAATTTTATCCTTTTCTGTAATTTCAACCACACCACTTCCAAATTTCATCTGCAGGCACCTCTTTTCAGTTGCCTGATTGAAGAGATTCAGTTGGATGTATATGTATTTTATTCAGTCTCCTTATACATACTGAACCTTTTCCTTCCTATGTGACTTCTGCTCTAAACATTGCCTTTCAAATTGCCTAGTTAGCGGCTTCCAGACTGTTCTCCCTGTTCCCTCTCTCACACTTCACCCCATCCTCAATTCTTGTCACTGGATGTATTAGTTCATTTTCTGTTGCTTTTAACAGAATTCCTGAGACCGGGTAATTTATAAAGAAAAGAAATTTATTTCTTACAGTTTTGCAGGCTGGGGAAGTCCAACATCCAGGGAACACATCCAGTTAGGGCCTTCTTGGCAGTGATTCTGTGCAGAGCCCTGTGGCAACACGGCATATCACATGGTGAGCATGCATGAGCAAGAGTTCACATGCTCATTTGCTCTGCTTATAAAGTCACCATAGCCTCTCCCTGATAACCCATTAAACCGTTAACCCATTCCTCCATGAGTGGATTAATTCATTCACAAGGGAGCAGTCCTCATGATCCAAGCACCTCTTAAAGGCCCTACCTTTCAGATACTATAATCAGGGCTGACCCCGTGGCGCACTCGGGAGAGTGCGGCGCTGGGAGCGCAGTGATCTCCCGCCGCGGGTTCGGATCCTATATGGGAATGGCCGGGTGCGCTCACTGGCTGAGCATGGTGCAGGCGACGCCACACCAAGGGTTGCGATCCCCTTACCGGTCACGCAAAAGACCAAAAAAAAAAAAAAAAAAATTGCTTCAGATACTATAATCAGATTTCTTACCTGCTTGACACTGTTACAATAGGGATCAGGCTTCAGTGAGTTTTGGGGGAATATTCAGTTCACAGCACTGGAGTTATGCTTTCTAAAACTCATACTGGATCATGCTATTCTCTTGCTTAATGACTTCCATCTGTTTCCTATTTCCTACAGCTAAATTTCTGTCTTTTTTTCTTTTATGGCAGCATAATGAATTGCATGGCATTCAAATGTGCAACATATGTCCATTTATGTACTCAGGATTATAGCAGTTCTGCATATGGATATCTATAATCTCACTCTTTGTTCTCATTCAGGATGTAGAGGTTGGAAAGATGTAGGGGCCATTCAGAAGGTATAATCTAGATAAAATCTAATTTTCTGAACATCCATTCTTTCTAAATTTGTCTTCATTAGAAAGAGGCTTATTGAACAGTAAATATTACTTTACTGTTACCACCTGTATTAGTCAGGGTTCTCCAGAGAAACAGAATGAATAGGAGATATCTATATACAAGTACCTATCTCTGTGTCTACCTATAGATATACCTATATATAGATATAAAATGAGATTTATTGTAAGAAATTGGCTCACATGATTATAAAGGCTGAGAAGTCCCACAGTCTACTGTCTGCAAGCTGGAGACCCAGGAAATCTGGTTGTGTAAATCTCAGTCCATGAGTGGGAGAAGGCCATTGTCTCAGCTCAAGCACTCAGGCAAAAAGATTTCAACATTCCTCTGCCTTTTTTTGTTTGCTATTCAGGCTCTTAATGAGTTGGACAATGTCCACCTACAATGGAGAGGGCAATCTGCTTTATTTACTCTCATTCAAATGCTAATCTATTCCAGAACACTCTTACAGATGCACCCAGAAATAATGTTTAGCCAGATATTGGGGCATCTGGTAACACAGTCAAGCTGACACATAATCATTGCACCACCTATGTTGGTGCTATCCCTACCTGGGAAATATATTAATTTTTATCCCTTGAGATTTGAATGGTTAGACCTCCATTGAAATATCTAATATTAATTGAAAAACATCTTTGTAATAGTTTTTGTCAGACATCTGATTGGTAACCTTTCCAGTCTTTGTTCAGAAAAAACAGTCTTGGGAAGCTTTTAATTTTTAATAGACTTTGGAACAATTTACCATGGTTGTTCATCATTTACTTATACTGTCAAACAGGAGATATAAGGAAAGACTTTCTTATTTTAACATATTATACAGAGGAATATGAAGAAAAGGAACAATACCAGTATAGAGTTTGTGAGAATTTTTTAGTCACCTTTTACATAAGTCACTTTGTTATAAAAGTATTTATCTGCCATGCAAACACAAGAAGCATGAAAAATTTCATTTTCAGTCTATTCTTAACAAGACCGATTTTATCCTTAATAAAAGATTGTCTTGATATCTACCTTGATAACACTGATAAATAAACATGTATGCAAGAATCTCAACTTTTGCACCATACTACTTTCAAACTTCCAAATTCCTTTATATGCCACCATCACTGAGAGTATTAATGCTCCAGGAAACAACCGTACCCTGTCTACCCCTCTCATATCCTTTATATGTTTGAGTCCACTTTCACATCTTCAGTAGTAGTAGAATGGATTGATATACAGAAACCTACTTTATCTTCATTTAGAGTCAACTCTCAGGGACATAAGGATTATATAGAAATGAATGTCCATGAATGATTTGGGGGAGATTTAGACTATGAAGAAAGAGGGAAAAATCAATTCTGTTTTCTTTAAATCATTGTTTTTGGAGCTTCAGCTGCTCAGCTTTCACCCTAATTAATACACCATAGAATGGTGCACTGTTGCCCACATTATTTCTCACCTTCCCATTCCCTCCAGGGAATATGACTAAATTCATGAAAGTTAAATGCACATATGTTATGACCTTAATCTTTTCTTCGCAACTCAGCTTTATGTGGTACTCCTGTATGACTAGAGGATTCTTCCAGTTTATCACATCACTTTGTCCCTTATCCTTTCGCCCCTAGCATTTGTCTTATGTCTGGATTTGCCACATTTATTTTTCTCTTGTATTTCCACTTTTGACTCCTATTTCTTTCTTATCATGTCCCTATTGGAATTCTGACGCTTCTCCCCATCAATTATTATTTTACATTGTATCCCCCAAACCGGATGATTTTTACCTTCTAAATGTTTCTTTAATCCATCCACTTCTCTCACTGACTCCACCCTAGTTCATGCTATCGTCATTTCTTGCTTAGCCTCAAATTTGATTGCATACATTAATCATGCATTCACTCACTCTGTATTTATCTTCACTCAGCTCTCTAGGACTCACATGGTTATTCACACTTGGAGGACTTTATGTGGACATCTCCTTACATGGACCCAGGTTTACTCCTCTAAGATGAAGGAAAGAATGATATTCTCTCTCTCGGGCCGGCCCGGTGGCGTACTGCTACAGTGCGCCACTTGGGAGCGTGGTGGCGCTCCCGCCGAGGGTTCGGATCCCACATACAGACTGGCCGCTCACTGGCTGAGTGAGGTGCGGGCGCAACACCAAGGGTTGCGATCCCGTTGCCGGTCCCGGTCCGGTACGGTCGTGACACTGAGGGTTGCAATCCGTTGCCGGTCACGAAAAAAGACAAAAAGGAAAAAAAAAAAAGAATGATATTCTCATTCTTTAGTCACTATAGTCACTTTAAATACATTTAAACATTGATTATATTTGCTCTATAGGTTTGTCTTTGATCTAGGGTAGTGATTCTTAACTGGGATGTTCATCCAAAATTTTCATTTTCATTCATGTAGCTCTAGTTCATTCATTCATTTCTATTCAGGTGTAGTATTTCAGTATATGAATAGGTCATAAATTATTTATTCATTCTCCTATTGTTGGACATTTAGATTATTTCCAGGTTTTTTTGCTGTTACAGATTAGTTAGTATTCTGATAAATGTCTCTTTGTACACACATGCAGTAGATTCCTTAGGTATGTATACCTACAAGTGGAATTGCAGGGTCATAGTTTATGCACATCCTCAGGTTTACTTGAAAATGTCACCCTTTTCCAAAGTAATTATAACAGTTTATATGTTTACCAACATTGGGTTTTTATTGTTCCAGTTTCTAACACTTGGTATTGTCAGATTTTTTTTTAACCTGTTAATATGAAATGTTTTCTAATATTTGTATTAAAGCTTTATTGTATTCCTACAAACCAGCAATGAAAAATAGTGAATATTTTAAAATTACCTTCTATGATAGCAATGAAAAATAAAAGAAAATAGAAATAAATCAATAATAGATGCATAAGACTAGAATGCTTTTTTTAAAAAAACTAAATTATGTTTTGTAGTGATGAACAAGCTAATTATCCTGATTTGATCACACATTGTACACAGATATTGATATTCAACTCTGTACCCCATAAATATATATAATCAGCTATGTTTAAATTTAAAAAATAGAGGGCAATACCACATCTGTGGATAAAAAGAGTCGCTGTGCTTAAGATTTACTTATTAACTAGAAATTCAGTGCAATTCCAATTAAAATCCTAATAGGATGTATTGGATTGAATTATGTCCCCTCAAAATGATTGAAGCTTGAATTGTCTCCCAAGTTTTATGTATTAGACACTTAACCCCCACTGTGACTGTTAAGAGAGTGGGAAATTCTATTATGATAATTGAAAGGTGGAGCCTTAAAGAGGTGATTGGATTGTAGGACCATGCAGTAGTGAATGGATTAAAAGTGGTGTTCAGGGGCATGGTCCTGAGGGCTTTAAAAGAAGGGGAGAGTCTGTCCTTCTCCTCTCTCTGCTCCCACCATCGTGCAATGTGAGATCCCTGTTGCCACCACCAGATGGACTTTGGACTTCTCAGCCTCAGAAACTGTAAGCAATAAATTTCATTTTCTTTATAAATCACCCAGTTTCAAGTGTTTTGTTATAAGCAACACAAAATGGACTAATACACAGGATTTTTCTGGAACTTGACAAGGATTCCAACAAATTTTATGAAGAACAAAGGACCAGCAGTGGCCCACACTTTTGGAAAGTGTAACTTGTCCTGTCAGATAACAAGCTCTAATAATTAAAACCCTGTTGTATTGGCACAAGGATAGAAAATAATTGGTGAGCAAAATAGATTATAATACCCAGGTTCTGTGAGTCAACCTGAGGGCGAAGCTCAGTAGTCTTCACTTTTAACAAGGTGATTATTTCATGCCTAAGTAGGAGAATAACTGCTTTACTAAAACAGAGTTGTTAGGACTAAGTATCTATTATTGGAGGTATTTTTATGTATTGTGTCTTGTTCAGGGACTCATAACCTTTTTTTTTTTTCCTTTCCCTACCTCAACTACCAAAGGTGTATATCAGTCTCCTGTCAGTAATAATAACTCACTGTTAAATTGATTTTTGCCCATGGTGGAGGTTGAATTCTCCCTAGGTTTACTGTTGCCATTTTCTCATGTTATTTTCTATGATCACTCTAACATTCACACCTCCAAGAATCTCTCGTCTGTATGAACTTGGGAGTTCTCTCATGAGTAGTTTTGTTCCACTATAAATGAAATTAATTTGTGATTCAATAGCCTTAGTCAAAGTTACAAATATGAAAGCAGAGAATACTGGTTTTTAGCTTCCTATTTTTATTTTTAAGCAATTATGTTTGCATAATAGAAAAATCTTAAATTGTTCTGTACCGATTTACTCTGTATTTTTTTTAGTAAATTTATGGAGCTTTGTACAATATATACTTTGTTGACTTATATTCTAACAGTAGGTCTAAAAAAGTAGGATTCCTATTCTCTTATATTTTTAGATTAAGCAGTTATGATGGAAAGTATTACAAGAGCTTTTATTTACCCCTAGTATTTAGTGAAAAACTTTTTATGAATAATAGCCATTTTATGAATAATAAAATAGTAAATGTTTTATAATACAAACTTATTTTTCCTTACTAGTGTACTAAAAGCATATACTGTAAACAGTGTTACAAATAAAATTAGCACACTTTTAGATTCCAGGCTGCACACATGGTATTGTAACATGCACAGTAGTTTTTTTAGCTATAGAACTGTGATTGATTGAACATGGAGAAGGAATAGAGGAAGATCTAAAAGATATTTATCTATGTTTGACCGTGGATATATGTTGAAAGTAACTTAATTATTAGAGCTAGATATTTAATTTTTTTTTAATACTAAGTCTTCAAAATCTATGTTTTTGACACTTAATAGCCTTTAAAATTCAGCCTAGCCACATTTCAAGTGCTTCATAGCCACATGTGGCTAGTGGCTATCATATCAAACAGTGCAGATCTATCCAATGGGATAATAGTACTTCATAGGATTATTATGGAAAGGAAATGTATATAAAATACATAAAAACTAAGCTCAGTTCATGGCCCATTGTAGGTGCTCAGTAAGCGTAAGTCTTTTTTTGCTCTCCATTATATTAATAGCTTGTTATGTTTTGGCATTTATAGCATATGTATTTGGAAACTTCAAGTAAATTATATATATATATATATACACACATATATATATATATACACACTCACATATATATACACATATATATATATTTATATTTGAAATTGAAAAAAGCAAAATATTTCTCTAACAGTAATCAAGAGTCAGGCTTTTGCAATACATATTTTCTTTTGTTTTTCTGTCATTTTGTTTTCTGTCTTCTAAGATTCAACTTACTTTTCTTTTTTCTTTGCTCTTTTTCAATGATGCAGCCTTATACACAACTAACACTTTATTCTTGAAGAAAATATTCTCAACCAGCATGTATATACTATAATGAAATATTAGTACACAGGACTTGGGAGACCAGAATGAGTCCTGTGATTTTTTTTCCTGTGGCTAGTTTTGCTGCCCCATTAATACATAATAATGTTTTTTTGGGCAACCTCATTGATAAACTCACCATGTCCCAGGCTCTTGCCTTCAGCCTTATTGTGTCAGATATAGAAAACCAAAAGGTAAATTTAGTAATTTAAAATAAGAACTGTCGGGCCGGCCTGGTGGCGCACTGGAGAGTGCGCCGCTTGGGAGCACGGCAGCGCTCCCGCTGAGGGTTCGGATCCCATGTGGAGACTGGTTCCCGCTCACTGGCTGAGCGCGGTGCGGGCACAACACCGAGGGTTGCGATCCCGTTGCTGGTCCCCGGTACAGGCGCGACACCGAGGGTTGCGATCCCGTTACTGGTCAGTAAAAAAGACAAAAAGGAAAATAAATAAAAAATAAAATAAAATAAGAACTGTCAAGGAACCTTATAGCATAGTACTTGTATCTTTAGGTAAGGACATTCTTTTACTGTGAGTAAAGAATAATGGGGTGGGAGATGCTTGGGGAGTACAGATTCAGAACAAAAAAAGTTGATTATGCAATTTAAATAACCCATCGCCTGGAGCACTATCTGCCACTGGGACCAGACAGCTCAGGTGCTGGAACCAGGGGGCTCTTCTACAGACAGTTTGGATGTATCCTACCAACATTTGCTTCTGTTTTCTGTTCTTCTGTTTCTTCTACCTAACACAATCTTTTTTTAAAGATATTGACTTCCTTCTATTTCTTTTAGTCTTAAAATCTAGGAGGCATTCTGTTTCTGTAAGATGTCTTAGCATGTTGAGGTGACTGATCCATTGTGTTTTGTTTTCTATATTTCCAACTTACTGAGAGATAACTCACTCTCCCTCTGTCTCCCAGGAATAGGCTGTATTTCCATTTCTCCATAGTGATTAGAAGTAAAATCCTTAAAAACAATAGGCATATGTATGTATTGGTAGTAACATGAAGCATATGTACGGGAGGGGAGAAATTGCTGACACTGCTTTTTTGTCTACAGCCAAAGTTCCTGGGGATAAGAAAAGAAAGCAAGATATATGTCCTGGGTTTGAAGCAAGGAAGAAAAGTGCTTTTACTGATCTGGGATTGAGAAGTAGCCCCAGGGTTTATTATAGAAAGTACTCTTAGGAGGGTTTTGGACTGATCCTAATGTTAATGTTGTAGATTTGGAATTTGAATAGAGGACTGTCATCCAGACTCTGACTTTATGAATGTTAAACTCAAAGCATTTAAAAACACAAACCTGTTCCTTTCCCAGCCTTCCTCTTCTCTGTAAATAGCAAACTGATTCTTCTACTTGTTTGGGCCAAAAATTTAGGAGACATCCTTGGTTCTTCCTTTTTACACACCTCTTCATCTAATATATTAGCAAATTGTCAGCCCTGCCTTCAGAACTACTCATTATTTCCACTGTTTTCACTGTGATCTAAGCCACCGTCCTTTCTCTTAACAATAGATTTCCAATTGAACTCTTAAAACATATGTCAGATCGTCTGTGCAGGATCCTCCAATGCAGTTCTTATAGAGCTAATAAGTTCTTAAGGAATGATAGAATTAGAAAATCGTGATTTTTGTACCCTCAAATGAAATAATGGAGTCGAGAATGATTATCAATGGGTGCTAAAATCATTTGCTAAAAGATTGATGTGAAACTTTATGATGGATGGATTAGACCGCCAATACCTGAACCTACAGATCAATCTTAGCAACAGTATGACTGGGGAAGATAAAAATAAAGTTTCTCATGATTTGATTCAATAGCAAGTGTTACCGACAGGCCAGGCTCGGCTTGCCCTCTCTCATTAAACAAATGATCTGAAAGCCCAAAAGTTGTTGCAAGGATTGGAAGGTTTATTCAGATTACCGGTACTCAACTAAATGTCTAACCAAGCAAACAAAGAGAAAAGAGGAGCAGTGGGGTCCAGTTTATCCTAGTCCCAATCGGCAGGGCCTACTTATTCCATTAACAGTAATTGATAAAAGCAGTTCTCCCCACTGTTTTCAGCATAAAGAAGAAAAGTATCGACTAGATTAAAATCAGAGAAACAAAGCATAGCCAGGAGCCCTCCAGGGTGCACCTATACAGAACAGAAAAAGGCTCAGAAAATCAGAAACAAAGGATAGCCAGGAGCCCTCCAGGGTGCACCTACGTAGTAGTGGATATAATCCAACCAAACAGCAGAAGAGGACTCAGAAAATCAGAGAAAGGTAAAGAGAATAAAGCATTGCCTTGTCAGAATTTAGGCCAGGGATTCCAGGAAAAACATGGGAGCAGCAGAGACATGGGAGCAAAATAGTCCCAGTGGCCGCTTGCCTCTTGCAGCTAGAGTCTTCTCTGGTGCCCAAAGCTTTCCAATTTTTGCCAGTGATTAAATTAGCCTCTCGGATTCCAAGGTCAGAAATGAACAGTATACCCAACAGTAAAGCAAGCAACGCTTTATTAAAAGAGGAGATAAGACTTATGCATAAGGAGGGTAGCAACAGTAAAGCTAGCCGCCCGAGGGGAGCTGTTCAGAGTCTTATAGGGAAAGGAGTTAAGGGGTATAGGCCAGCGTCACTGGAGGTGGTCCATTCTGTTGTTCCTGGTTGCGTCATGGGCGCATGCTCAGTGGGTCCAAAATGGCAGTGGTGTTCATCATTGTCACCCCAGGAGGGTCATTGTAGGAGTCACTGTGATGCTTTGTGCACAGGTGGGAATTCCTAAAGGGGTCTTAAGGTTAATATGTAACTTTTACAATTATAGTAAACAAGCCTTGGGGAGGGGTTTTGCACTCAGTAAATATCTGTTTCCTCTCTTATCTCAGTCTATTTTGTTAGGGTAGCCCATGGGGTAATCATTTGCCCTGGGGGTCTCATGACTGAGGAATGGAAAAATAACAGTGTCCTCTGCAGGGAAAATGGAGTCAGTTTGGTTCACAGGCCTAGCCTTACTATTTCACAAATACCACATATATGAATGATTCTCGCCTATAAAACTTGAACTTGATATTATCAAGCTTTTCAATCAAATTACCAGTTTACAGGAAATACAGAGGACAGAGGAAAAAGTTAAACAGCACCAAGAGGAAAAAATCAGCCAAATCCAGAAAGTGAGAAATTCTACAGGGCAAATGACAATTTCGCCAACAAATCAACAGCATAAAAAAAGGCAATGGTGCAGGGAAGAGGGCTGTTATAGACTAAAAGAGGCTTAAGAGGCCTAACAAGCAAATGTTTAACTGATTTGAAGAAATCGTGTAAAAAGATAATTTGGGAAGTTGGAATATGTACTGGACTGGATATTAGATGATATTAAGGAATTATTTCCAATTTTTTAGGTGTGATAATATGGATTTAAGGGTTTTTTTAATGTTCTTAATAATTAGAGATGTAATTTGATGTAAGGGCAAATTATCTCAACATGTCTGGGATTTGCTGTAAGATACTTTACCAAAATAAAATAAACCAAAGGGGTATGTAGTATAAGTGAAGCAAGATCTGAAAATTGGTAACTTTTTAAGCTGGGTGATGGGTACAAGGAGGTTTATAATACTCCTTTCTACTTTTGTGCACATTTGAAAAATTTTGTGATAAAAGTAAAAAAATAAAAGTGAATGCCAAAGACAAAAATTGCTTGTGTGAATTCTTATCTAATTGCCCTCTCGCATTAAACAAATGATCTGAAAGTAAAAACCCTTCCCATGGCCCACAAAGGCCTGTGATCTGACCCTGGCCATCTCTCAGGCCTCATCTTCCTTTCTTCTCTATTCCAGCCATCCTGGCACCCTCACTTTCTTAGAATGTGCCAAGTACAGTTTTACCTCAGCCCTTGTGTTTGCTTTTCCTCTGTTTAGAATTCTTTCTAAATAGATTCTGTCTGGCTGGCTTCCTCATTTCCTTGAGGTCTTTGTTCTGATTTTGCTTTAACAGAAAGGTCTGCCCTGACCACCATACATAAAATAACCTCCCTCCTCCAGTCACTGTCCTTGCTTACTCTGAAGTTTTTTTCTTTCATGGCAGTTCATACCACCTGCTGCATTTATCTGTGTGTTTATTGTCATTCATTCCCAAGAGTGTTAGCTCCAAGGTGGCAAGGCTGTTGTCTGTTTATTCTTTGACAGTTGTATTGCCAGCACCTATAACAGTGCCAGGAAATTTGTAGGTACTCAGTAAATATTTGTGAAATAAATGTAAAAAAACCTGAAGCTGTGTTTAATAGTTAAGTGTCTCCTTACCTCTCCCCAGTTGTTCTGCTTACCCTTCACTTATATTCTCATCTTGACCTAGGAGTAAGTAGTGAAGGATTGTCAAGAGCCTCACTCCTCATTCTAAAACAAAACTGCAAGGTAGAAAATATAAAATAGCAGGGTAGCTTATTACAGGAAATACTGAAAAACTTACATTTCAAATTTGTTAGGCTTATATGCATCCAATAATTTGGAAAGATTTTAGTTTTAATTTATTTTGTTGACAAGTAATAGAGAGCTCTCTGAAATAGTACTTTTAAACAGTTGGCATTCTGATTATTTTAAAATATGTATCATAGAAAATATAGAAAGATATCATGAAAAAGTTACAGTTTTTATATTGCCGAAAGTTGGCAAAATATCAGTGATTGAATTTAATGCTTATTGCACATGTCTGGGGGTTCTAATTAGGCAGCAGCAATGTTTGACTAAGTAAAAAAATAAAGACATCCATAATTCATTAAAAAATTCATATGTATCACAATATTTCTTATTTTCAGATAAATCCCAGGATAAAGCTCCTCTGATAAAAATGTTGCCCTTGAATTTGCCAAATTGAGTATTTAATCTATCAATGTAATCTCAGTATTTATGATAGGAATCAATATATGCCCTTTGTGATTAAAGTCTCAATCTAATTCATTTTAAAAGGAGTTTGATTTTTTCCCCTCCAAATTTTGCTTTTTTGTTTACCTTCCACTTTGTTTATTGCTATTACTTAATTTGCTTATTTGTCATATCACTTAGACAAATTATTTGCTTATTTGTCATTATATCACTTAGACACATCACTTATTAGTCAGGGCTTTGTGGGGACACATTAGACTATCTTAGATGAAAGATAGAATTTATTATAGAGGTATTAGGTTTATAAAGTAATAACCAAACCATGAGCAGCAGGGATGCAACTGGTCTTTATAGATAACGTCAATGCTGTCAGCTTACTCTTACAGTGGGCTTCATTCCCCTCTTTGCAGATTGTCAGGAAGCATAATCCCCAGCAGCTCCTTATAGCTCTCAGGAGGATGTTGTCTGCTCAGTTTCTGTATAACCCTGAACCAATTAAGTGAGGTCTGGGGGATGACTGTGGTCTAGCTTGGTCAGATAATCAGGAAATCAGAGTTACACAAGAACATGATTGTCCTCACTAGCTGGATATGGATAGAGGAGACAGAAAAGGGAGACATTTACAACAGACAACACATTTAGCTTCTACTAAAGTTAGCTCATAATATCTATGTATAATTGAAACAGAACACTGTATTCTGTCGTCTGATAGAAGAAGAATAGTGCAATAATTACTTCCCTTGCTTTGGACAGTCTTCTACTTAGCTTTAGGCTTTGCTTCAGCAGTGAAGTCATACTTATGGCTTATATTGAGATACTTAGGATTACTGAACTTTATTTCATTATTCAATTATTACCACTCAGTAAGCCTGGAAGAGGAAATCAGAGACAGATTCTTCATTCAGGGAAAAGAGTGATGGTTGCAAGGAGAGAAACATATAGTACTGTAAGCAGGAATCCTAATGACAGAACACAGAGCTCCTGGAAGGTTGGAATCATTTCTCTTCTTGTTTGAAAAATGAGGAAGGGAAGAGAGTGGAGGTACTAGATGGCTAGAGGATTAAGGATACTGTGTTTATATTGGACGTGTTTCATGAGATCTATGGCATGGCAATACCAAATCCTTTAACCAATGATATCTTAATGGGCAGTAAAACTGCTTTGCATCTATCAGAAGATATAGTCTTTATCTGATTGTGGCAGGAAAAGTAGCACCTATGATTTCATTGCTATCTTTATTCTTCAGTCTTGATAATATGGCATTCTTTTTCACTAAACCTGTCAGCCCCTTCCATACACACATATATACACATAATACAAAGCATTCTGACTTGTCCTAACCCTCAGATTTTCCCCATTTTCTTAAAGGGATGTTTTCTGTCTAAGAATACTGACATATTAGGAAGCGTAAATATGAATTTGGATTCCCATTGCATAGGGGGTGGGGTGGGGTAGGGAGTCCTCTCCTCCCTCTGTTTTGGAAGTTATAACAGGAACCATATTATGGGTAAAAGTCTTGTAATCTAGCACTTCCAGAAGTAAAGGAATTTGTGTTGCTCTGTCCTATACCAACTTTGATACTGTAGTAGACTGCAGACATATCTTTGGAGCAGATATAATAGAGAAGACACTTATTCGACTACATGTAATTTTGTCTAGTAGGAGCAGAGGAGAATGATTAAAATAAAAGTCATTATTTGGCCCTTGCTGGAAAAATTAATGTAATGGATTGTTTGGTTGACATGTATATGCATTGCTTTTCCTCTTTTATTTGTGAGGGTGTAGGAAGAGAATAAAAAGGCTTGTATAAAAAATATATGATCCCACCATCCAGAAATAACTACTCTTAGCATATTGACATATATTCTTTTAGATTTTTGATAGTTTGTATGTTTAACAGAATTGGGAACATATTCTTTTTATATATTATTTAACGTAAGTACTTTTAGCAAGGTATTTTTCTTGGTACAGTAAACATGTAACAAGTTTCAAAATGTAATTGTATTGAATTGTTCTATGCAGTAAAGATAGTAAATTAATTTATTATTACATATTTTGTAAAGATGAGTACCAGTAAAAAGAAATATTGGTTGACTAAACACAAACTTATAACAGTTTGAAAATCTGGAATATTTATATTCTTAGGTAAATTTGGATGTTTTTATAAATTCTGTCAGCCCTCCATATCTGTGGATTCCACATCCATGGCTTCAACCAACATGAATTGAAAATATTTGGGGGGAAAAAAGTAATAATAAATTATAAATTAAGAAAAACGGTATAACAACCATTTATATAGCACTTACATTGTGTTAGGTATTATAAGTAATCCAGAGGTGATTTAAAATATATGGGAAGATGTGTGTAGGTTACGTGCAAGCACTACACCATTTTATATAAGGGACTTGAGCATCTGCAGATTGTTCATATCTGAACAATCCCCCAAGGATACCGAGGGACAACTGTATAAGGTACTATATGTTAGAGAATTTAAAGTTGCTCTTGCATAAATGTTTGAATTGTGATTTTTTATTGTGATTTTGTTTTTCTTTCCAGATCTAAGTATTTTAGAACATGCTCAAGAGGTGAGCACTTAACTATAGAGGTAAGTAGAGTCATGAATTTGACTGGATTAAAAGTACCTTCAGAAGAACAGAAAGGAGTTTTTTGTTTTTGTTTTTGTTTTTGTTTTTAATTAAGGGGGAAGGATCTAGACCCAAATTTAGTATGGACTCCTTAAGTGTCAATATTGTTGATGCTAGTGAAGAAGGAAAGAATTGCGGTGGGGCAGAGGCGAGTAATTAGTTTGTGTAAGGTTAAGCTCCTAATCTTCCAAGTTTGTTTTTGTTTTTTGTTTGTTTGTTTTCACCCTACACAATTCAAGGTGAGAATGCTTTTCTATCAGTAGTAGTGGCTCACTAATGCAGTGGTTATAGCAGCAGAAGGTTGGCCTGCCCCAGCAGGGAGGTGTAGCAGAATCAAAGCAGCAAGTTGATGTTAAGGCCCTCCACAACAGAATTACTGAGTCACTTTTTCTTTGTATGTAAAACATAGTAGAATCTATTATTCAGTCTCTGCTGTGAAGCAGCCACTCTACCATACAGTTTAGGAATGTTATTGCACATAATTTTTACTATAATACTATTGTAAACAAGCAATAGGTACCCTATTTTATGGATGAGAAATCAGAGGCTTAGACAAGTGGAGAAATTTGGCTATATTACACAACATACAAGTGACAGAACCTAAATTCCAGTCCAAAACTGCTGGCTCCAAAGCTTGAACACTACACTTCACTGCCTTCTATATTAGATAAGACAGCACGTAAAGCAAGAATTAGTTTTTTAAAAAATCACAAACTATTATAAAAAATAATTTAAAGATAATAATTTTGAATAGTTATGTCATCTCCTTAGAGAGATTCTTTTATTTTCTGAACCTTTTGATTTCATTGTTTCCTCGATCTTTAAACAGAACAATATTAACAATAAAATACTTTTTTCTTTCTTTCAATTGGTTATTTATCAAATTATTTATACTTAAAATACAAATATTTTAATAATAAAATTTAATAGTAATGACTTTCATTAGGTTATTTGACCTACTAGAATTCATTACATTATTATCAAATTATTTACATTACTCTCTCTAGAAAGACATTGTATTTGGGGATGGTGACTACCATTTAATAGATTTTCAGTAAATAATTTTATGAATAAGTAGATGACTAAAAATAAACACTTAAAGAAATTCTTATTGGGATGTCTTTTTAGTCCCGGTTTCTTTAGTAATTTTCCTTTCATGACATTAGATAATCTGTTCTGAACTCAAATGAAGTGGAAAATTCTGGTAGTGGATTTAAAATACCCATATGAAATATTTAATTCAGGTGACAGTTTTAGTTCTGATTTATGTAGAAAATTGTCGTAATTCTCCTTTTTGATTTTCATATAAAGTCATAAATAAAAATAATGTAATCTTACCTTGGCCATTTTGTAGAACTGTTGAATATATCAAATGATATCATGTATAAAAGTCACTTGACTTAAGTATCTTAGAAATATAAAGATATGTATATTATTGAAGTTTTCTAAAATTTTAATTGCATGGAGTATTGGAATAATCAATCACAATGTCCAGTACAAAATAAAAAAATATAACACAATGGAGAAGAAACAGGAAAACAGAAAAATGTGACTCATAGATAAGGGTAAAACGGAAAAGGGAAACTGATTCTGACATGACACAGATGTTGGAATTAGACTTTAAAGCAACTATTGTAAATATGTTAAGACTTAAAGAAAAATAAGGCATAGAAATGAAAAGAGAGAAATTCAGTGGAGAAATTAAGACTATAAAAAAAGAACCATGTGGAAATTCTTTGTCCAGAAAGTATTTATAAAACATTTAAAAATAACCGGATGGGTTTAACAGCATATTTGAGAGTTTAAAAAAAAAAGTCTCAATTAGTTTGGTAATAAATCAATAGAAATATCTAATCATCAGAACAGAGATAAAAATTAAGGAAAAATGAACAGAATATCAGTAAACCGTGGAACAATATATAGTGATCAATCATATCAATAAGAGACTTAGAAGGGGAGATAGAAACAAGGAGAAAAACATTTAAGAAATAATGACATTTTTCCTAATTTGGTGAAAAACAATTTCACAGTTTCAAGAGACTAAATGAACCAAAGAAAGATAAATACAAATAAAACCACACACACAGCATAATCAAATTCCCAAGAGTCAAAGACAAAGAACAAATGTTTAAAGGATCCAGAGAAAAACAACAGATTGCACATAGGGAATGGAACATCTGACCATACAAAAGCCTTGACAAATTTTAAAGTGTTTGGTTCATAAAGAGGATGTTATCTCACCACATTGTAATTATGTTAGAAAATAATAACAAAAAGATTATTTCAATTTTAAGGTATATTATTTTTAAATTGAAAAAAGTAACATACTTTCTTTTTAGATATGTATCTTAGACAAATATCCTAACAATTATTTTCTTGTTCTTCAGTTTGAGAATCTAGTAGACAGTGATGAGGTAAGTATTGTAGTAGTGCAAAACCCATATTTGTTATCCTCATTAATCATCTCATTAGTTCTAATAATTAATTATTTTTTTAATTTTATTTTATTTTTGGTTTTAGAATTTTTACTCTGGTTTTCATTTTTACTTTTTAGTCTTTTCTGTGTCATTTCCTATTTTTACTAATTTTAGCAAAAAATTCAGAATTTTCTACTGTATAATATTTAAAGTACTATATATACACACACACGCGTGCACACATATACAGGTTTTTAATCATTCTGTAGAACTCAAAGAACCTCAAAGAAGGGATATTTCTAACCTCTTGCCATTAGGTAGGTAAAATACATCAACTGTAGAGTACACTTATTCTTTAACCATAGTTTTTTCATGGATTTCTGAGGGTTTATCCCAGCATCACACTGCTTTTCAGAAGAAGTTGTGGTTTCATGTGTTTTCCTAAGGTGCTTTTTGTTTGGTTGGTTGGTTTGAGGGTTTTTTTGTTTGTTTTTGTTTTTGCTAACTAATCTTCTCTCTCAAGTCACATTTTGTGTTTGGTTTAGTTGAATATCATCTCATTTTGTGATGCTATTTTCTAAATTAATTTGGACAATTTGGAATTTTATTCCTGCTTTTAACTTAGTCATATATTTTAACTGTCAGATGTGAGTAGTTTAAATGTGTAAGAAACATGCATAAACCTGTCTTGAAAATATTTATGGTTTACCGTAGAGGAAAAAATTATAGGTAATTTCATTGCCCTGTAAAAGAAAACAGAGACAGTCAGTTCTCATAATCTGTTGTAATAACTATGTTCTATAAAGTTGCTGTGAATGCTGAATTTGTGAATACACAAACATTATTCCCAGGGGACATAAAGGGGTTAGGTTCCTGCAAGCCTCTAGTTACAACATTTTCATCACCCAATCAGTATATAACCTTGTTTTCTGTATGCTTTTTTTTTTTTTTTTTTGTCTTTTTCCGTGTCCAGCAACGGATCGCAACCCTCAGTGTTGCCCCCGTACCGGACCGGGGACCGGCAACGGGATTGCAACCCTCGGTGTTGCTCCTGCGCCTCGCTCAGCCAGTGAGCGGGAACCGGTCAGTATGTGGGATCCGAACCCTCGGGCGGGAGCGCCGCCGCGCTTCCCAAGCGGCGCACTTATCCAGTGCGCCACCGGGCCAGCCCCACTGTATGCTTTTTTTTAAAGACACTTTAACATATATTGTTGATTTATTTTCATTTAACTCATGGCCAACAGCATTAACCAATGCCTGAATGAAGCTTATCTAACATACATATTTTCTCCATAAGGCACATTGTGCCCTTTTTGTGCTTAACAGCACTAGGTAGCACTTCAATACTACCCTTGGGAGTCATTTTAAACAGAAAATCACCAACAAAGGCACAAAAATGCAAACAACATGGCACTAAATAGACTATAAAAAGGGCACTGTTTTATAATAAGAGAACTGAAATAAGAATTCTGAGTGTCACTTGTTCAACCTCAGCTGGGAATGTGTGGTGTTGGTCAACTCAAATTTTTGGATGCTATGTTCATATCAAGAATGACTGAGAAAGGGTAGGGAATATTGATTGGGGGGTTACCAATACATTTTAGTGATTAGGCAAATTTGCAAATAATGGAATCTGTGAATAATAAGAATCAACTATCAATGGTGAGGACCTGGAGAATATCATTCTGACCCCAAAAGTTGATTTAATATATAAAAAATATTTGTTAGAAAAGATTAAGAAATGTCCAGCAAAAGTATGTTATATTATTAAGCTAGATAGTAAACTAAATTTGGCCTTTGAGAAATAGTAAAATTTTAAAGCTTTTTATTTCAAACACTTTTAAAATGAAATTTATTTTTTATGGTAAAAATAAAGTAGAAAATATTTTTAAGTGAAAATTGTATTGGCATGCCTTAAATAGAATTCAGCTAGTGAAATTTCTTTGTTTAATTTTTGTACAGGGGGAGAGCCCAGGAAGCAATCATAGGTAAGGCTTTTTTTTTTACAAAAAGTCAAAAATTTCTATGTGAACTGTACTACAGCAGCTAAGAATTCAGGCTCTGTCATTTGCTTGCTTTGAGACATTAAGCAATTTATGTTTCAGAACCTTAGTTTTCTCTTTCTATGAGATTGAGGCAAATGACATACATCTCAAAAGATGGCTTTGAACATTAAAGAATATAATGTATATAAGTGCCTGGGTGCTTTCCTATTGAACATAAGTTGTTATGTGTTTTTCAGTTTTCTTAAAACCATATAATATTGATAAATACATTTCTTTTAAGTTTTTAAACTTTATTTCCCTTTTCTTTCCTAATGACATTCCTAAACTTGTTCTACTACTCAAAAGTTTTTTTACATGTTTGGTAGTAACTAGAATCTTGATATTATTATTTATTTAAGCAGCCTTTTTGTATTTTATTAAAATTACATGGACTATTTTTTAAAAAGTGTGGCTTTTAACTCAAAAGATAGTTCTTAATATTAAGAAAGTATTTTTAATACATATGTTTCATATTTTGAATGTATGTTCCTTACTTTAAAAATGTTTAGTAAACATTTTTATTAGGCAACTATCATGTACCAGGCACTGTGCTAGACACTAGGATTAAAAAAAAAAAAAAGACATGTTCTCTGCATTAGAAGAAAGAACATCTGGTCTGGGAGATAAATCTCAAAGTTGACTGATTTCCATTTGAGGTGAGAAAAAGCAATTTAATAGCAGTTATAGAACATGTTTGGAAACCCTGGAGAACAGGCCCTTTGCCCAAAATGTGTATGGGAAGGTGTGTCTAAGAAGACTTCTGTAAGGGATTCACACCTGGGTTGATCCCTGAAGGGATGGTTAGTGGTAACTCTCCAGGCAGAAGAGGAGAACATTCCAGAGAGAAGAAATTGCATGAGCACAGTGAGAGAATTGTTTGGAAAGGGGCACAAGGAAACTGGGGATGGGTGATGAAAATGTTCTGTATCAGCCTTGGGTGGAGACTACATGAGTATATACAATGTCAAAACTGTACGGACTGAACATTTAAAAATCTGTATTTTATTTTATTTAATTTATACCTCAAAAAAATATATATATATATCCCTAGGCAGAAGTTAGAGCTAGAAAAACAGAAGACATTACCTTATACATGGCTAGTTAATCATGATAGTTAGCAAGACCACCTACCTGAGGGGGGTTTGGAGGAGAAGAGGGGGTGGTTGGAGCATGGTGAGAGAGCAGTGGTCTGAGGATTGAACAGGCAGACACTCAAAGAGTAGTCTGAAGATGACAAGGAGTAGTCAGCAAAAAGAAGCAGGAGAACATGGGAAACCAAGGGAGGAGGTAGAGACAGATAGATGGGCTGGAAGGAGTGGTCAATACTGTCACATGAAACTGTAGTAATAAGATAGGACTTAAATTGACTACTGTATTTGACAGTGAAGAAGCCACTTTGCTAACCTTTTGATAAGCTTTGCTAGAGTTATCAGAGTGACGGAAGAAGAGGTGGACTGTAGTGAGTTTATGAGTGCATGGGAAGAGCTGCACAGTAGTTAAGAGCAAGGAGCTAGACTACCTAAGTTCAAATTCTAGCTTTTCCACATGCTGTGTGACTTATCTGGATATGCTCCTAGTCTCTTTGTCTCATTTTCCTCATATGTATAATCTCTATCTGCCTTGTAGGGTTGTTGGGAGGATTAAAATTAGTTAATGTATGTAAAGTACTTAGAAAAGAGACTGGCACATAATAAGTGCTAGATGTGCTAATAACTGTTGATATTCAGTACATTTAATTTCAGGAATTTTGACTGAAAAGGGGAAGGAGAAAGGGAGGAGTAGCTAGAGGTAGATTCAGGTCAAATGAAGGTTTTTCCTCCTTCCTGTCATCTTCCTTATGGAAGATAGGTGAAAACAGACAAAAGGAATAGGTTAAAGATAAAAAGGAGGGGCTAATAGCTGGAGCAAGGTCCCAGAGAATTCTCTGGAGTGGGGGAGGAGCAGGAGTATCACTGGTGAATGAATCCAGAGTGTGAGTGTAGTAGATGACCTTGAACAAGTTGAGGAACACTGCCTTTTCAGAGGATGCAGGGAAGAGTTGGGGGATATACTTAAGTGGGAGAGTGGCAAGAAGTTGAGGAAATTCATATTGATACTCTGCATTTCTCAAAGTGGAGTAAAATTGTCTTTTAAGAGAAAAAAAGTTTGAGTAAGAAACTTAAGGAGTATGTTGAAGTAGTTAGTGTAGGATGTGAGGTGGAATTGACCATGGGTAGGTAAAAGGACTATTGCTGGGGGCTGAGGGCCAAATTGATAGTGGATTTTCTCTAGCAGCCCACAGCAAAAAGGGCTAATCATGAAAATGACCCACATTTAGAATGTGAGCAAGTAAACTGAATGAATATGGCATAGTAGTAGGAGTGCAAGAAGGTGAGAATGTTGGTAAGGAAGTAATTCACATCTGCTGAAGTGAGGCCAGGAGATGATTGGGATACAAAGACGGGGAGAAAAGAGAAGGATCCTGGTGTCTGGGGAGGCTAGAGTGATTGAGCAGGATAAATAGGAGGATTAAGAGTTCCAGAATGGTATAGGGATAAGATCAGGCTGTAGTATACTGAAGGTTACATTCTGTGATGAACATTTTAGGATATGGTCTGGGGTTTATTCCCGTAGGTTAGATGGCTGAAGCAGAGCCAGAGTGAGGGTAAATAAAGTTCATATTTCTTAAAAGATGGTTATAATGCTAAAAAATACTCTGATAATATATCATCTTATTCACTTAGATGAAGGTACTTGAAAATGTTTGTAGAAAAGTGGAATTAAAGTTAATACGAATCTTTCCATGAACTGTTTGAAGTACTCTCATAGAACCGAAAGATAATATGAATCTTTCCATGAACTTTTTGAAATACCCTGGTATATGAGAATACAGCAAGTGTTAGAATGTGTACTTTTTACCCTTAACAATTGAAGTTGTAGTATCAAATTGCTTTAATACAGTTTTAACAGCAGAGTTCCAGACTTTCACTGGCTTTATGAGTATTTTATTTGGACTAAGACTCATTAGGAATTTTTTTGTTTTTGTTTTTTCCTTTTCTTTCTTTTCCCCCTCCTTTTTTTTTTCTCTAGGCCTCTTACTGAGGAAGAAATTGTTGACCTAAGAGAAAGGCATTATGATTCTATTGCTGAAAAACAGAAAGATCTTGATAAGAAAATTCAAAAAGAGGTAAGTAGTCTTTTAGGTTGCTTAAATATATGTTATCATAAAGCCTCATTTATAGGGAGAGTTGTCATTAAATAATAAATATATTGCATATAGTCATTGGACCTATATTTAAATATATACAGATGAAAATGATTTACAAGTAAAAAAATTATTCCAGCCTATTATAATTTTTTTTAGCTTGGTTTAATTTATCAGAAATCATATGCTGCCAAAAAATGAAGATAGTACGTTTTTTAAAAAATAATTTCTTAATTCACAAAGTTAGGAACTCTGGCAAGAATATGCACCTTTGTGTTTAAAACCAACTTTTAAAAAAAAAATTACTCTGTTTCACAATAAGTGGCTTTTTTAACTGTTTTTGTTTGTCTTGGATTTGTTTACAGTGAACTAAGTACTTCTAACAATCATAAATGTTTTGTTTATTTAATGTACTTATAGAAGAGGCCTGTAGTTATAGTTTTGCTATCACTAAACTAAATGGAATTAGTCATATTCCATTATACATTTAAAAATAGTCTGTTTAGTACGAATTAGTTATTTCAAAAAGCATCAATATAAGTGACATAATAGATGCTGATATTAGTCTAAAGAACAAAATTGTGTTGAAATTTAATTTGTAAGTTAGCTTCGACGTGCAGTAGATATCACTAAAGCAGTTTGTATGCTATTATGACTCTCAAGAACATAAATTTTAAAGTAATTTTTAAATAACTGGATAGTAATAAAATTAAGGAGACATGTTGCATCTTTGTTAATTAGATGGAGAGACATGAATTTTGTGCAAAGTAAGTTCACTTTGGTAGTAAGTGAACTATATTGGTATGATTGGTATAGTTTTAACAATCTTAGACTTAGGAGGGTCAAAACCATTCAGCTAGTCAGAATGATAGGTGTTGGAATGATTGCTGAGAATGAAGATCATTAAATAGTCTAAAGAAATTAACAGTTCTGTATTTATACAAATTAGATGCTATTGCTTCAGAACTCAATTTCTAAATAATTCTGTAATGTTTTTTATATCATTTGGGTTATTTTGTAAAAGGAGAAATTGAAACGAGCAATCACAAAAATTTCAATTCTGTTATGCATTGTAGAGATCAATTATTTTTTTAATAATTTATTTTTTATTTTATAAATAGAAGCATTTTATTTTTAGGGCAGTTAGACAGGTTCTGATTTTTGTTAATCCTTATCGTTTTGTTCATGTACAGTTAGCCTTACAAGAAGAGAAGTTAAGACTAGAAGAAGAAGCTTTATACGCTGCACAGCGTGAAGCAGCCAGGGCAGCAAAGCAGCGAAAGCTCTTGGAGGTGAGGGGAAAAGACCCCGACATATATTAGGGTTGCTTTTCTCCTTATTTTCTCTGACAAATCTTAGTTGGGACTTTTTTTTCCCCCTAGAATCAAGGGCTTCTTGTTTAACAATGAATGTATTTATGCATATGTTCTTGGGAATTTTAAGGGCAAATTAGTTAATTAGTCAATTTAACAGCTAGAAATAACATCAAATTATATGCTTGATACTGAATGCTGTTTAGCTTTAGACTAGCAGAAGGTAATTCCTGTTTATCCTAAAGATGAATTTTAGTGGTCCAAAATTTAGTATTCTTTTGGAAAAATAAATATACTCTTTGAGAGAAAACATTCCAAAACTAGCTCTGAAATATAATTTCCAAAGTATCTTGTAGTGTTTTGTGAGTTGTGTTTTTGGTTTTTTTTAAATAATTTCTGAAACTGCTGGAATTTCTTGTACTTCCGAGTATCAGATAAGCTATGCAATTTTGCCCCATAGGGATATTGTTTATTTCTCTTCTTTATTCTTGTGTACTTAGAAGATTAGGAGTTTGGGTCTTGAGAAATCTTTAGTATGTTGGCAGGGAAGGCAGCAGGTTTACCATATCTTAACCATGTCAGATAGTAATATGGTATTACCATAATATTTAACAGCTATAAATAACTGATATTTTTGGAATCCTTTCTAAGCTTCAGAAACTATTCTAAGTAGTTTACGTGTTTTACCAAGTTTAATCCTCACGACAATTTTAGGAGATAATGTAGTGTTTTTAATCCCCGTTATGTTTTATAACTTGCTTGAGATCCTACAGCTAATAAAATGGCAGAGCCAGAGTTCAAGCACAGCAGTGCTAAGACAGTGTCCTGCTTAGTATCTGCCTTGATATTTTGCCTATGTGGATTCACTACTGTAGTGTTAATTGGAGTAGTAGATCACGTTACATAATAAAACTTAGAGAAACTGAAAAATCATGTCTATTATATTGCAATGTGATTTCTACCTGAACTGTGTCCTTTCTCTTTCTCTCTCTTTTTTTTTAGTAAGTTCTAAATAGTGGAAAAGTTTAAAAATTAACTTTCATCTTCTAAGAAATAAAAGTATTTTTCTGGTTATAGTATAGGCACTCTTTTTACTTATAAAATTCTCTACTGTCTCCTTTTAAAGACTAAATGCATTCATATGCAGCTCTATCTGGATGATTTCTAGGGTTCACTGAATTTTTCCTTCCCCGGCTAAATATTTGATATAGGAACACATTAAAGTTTATACAGCATACACTGACACACAGACATACACAGACACCTACCAATTCATTTAATTTTTATAATAACTCTGAGTTTGCTGGGTCAGTAATACAGCCATCTATAATTTAGAGGTGAAGAAACAAAAGATAAAGGCCATGTGGGGATATACAGCTAATAACTGTCTTCTAAATTCTATCAGTCAGTTGCTTTTATTTTTTCTGAGTCAATTCAGCCAGGTCTTATAAATTGTTTTATTATTATGTATTTCACCCAAAATAGAACTTCATATACTGTTTTAATTATTTCTTTCCTGCCCCTTATCCTTTCAGTTATTAGGAATTCCTTAAGTGTACTAAAAATGTTGAGAATACCAATATATATCTGTTTTACAAGTTTGTGTTATTTTTATGATACTATGAATGTTCTGGCCACTTATGGACTATATGCTGATAAATTGAGAAAAATTCTACCCGTAATTAAGAGGATATAGAAGTGAGTAATGATGACTTTAAGGAAAAAGACTTCAACAGAATAACTTTGTTGTGTTTTTTTAGAGCTAGAAGAAGCTTTTTTGGTGTTGCATGAGTAGTTTTAAAAAACATACTTTTACAAGAGTGATTTTGATTTTGTATTACGTTATGTTTCCAAAGCAAGAAGGGCAGAGAGTTGTGCAGCGATATCGTCCTTCCAACCATGGAGAATATCAAAGGTAAATAGTGAGACAATTTCTTCCTCCCTTTGTAGTAGAAAATTTTATTTCCAAGTAGAGAACACTTTACCTCAGGATGTTTGTATACTTATTCATGTTTACGTATTCCCTAAAAATTATTGCTTCTCAAAGACACTGTCTTGGAAGAATACTGAGAACATTTGTTTTCTTTAAGTTGGAATGTGATCATCATTTGTTTAAATTGATTTTATTGCATTTTTGAGAGTGGTCACATTTTCCATATAGAAAGAGATTCAATAGCTGAATGCTTTTGGGTAAGTTGCTTATACTTTAGTTGTTTGTGTTTTTTCTTAGATACTCTGTTTTTTTTTTGTAATAAAGTTTATGTGTGATCATTTTTTGGAAGAGACATTTTAATGTCACATTTCCACAAGTATCCCTACTCATTCATGCTTCATTATTACAAATTGTAAAGTTGGACTCATAGCTAAGCTTTAGAGGTTTGACCTCAGGATTAACCAGAATCTTATTATTTTCAGTTTTGTGCTAGCGTTATGAAAATTAAGACCTATTTTCATTAGGTTATTCTAATTGTAGAGCAATTATGAATTTGTGCAAGATAAGTATTCAAACCAAAATGCTGTCATTAACTTAAATATTTGTTATGTTGCATCTACTATGTATCTGCATGAGTATATGAAAAAGTTACTTCACTTTTATTACAGTTCAGGACCAGAAGACGACTTTGAATCCTGTTTGAGAAATATAAAGTCACAGTATGAAGTTTTTCGAAGTAGTAGTAAGTCTTTTAAAATATTCTCTGTACATTTTAAGTTTACTTTATGGCACATTAAACGGATATTTTTGGATATCCTAGCTCTGTTTTTATAGAAGAACTTCCTGTCTTTCAATTTCTATTGCCCAGAGAGGTCAATTAACTAGTCATTAATTATACGATATCATCTTTCCTTTTTGAAAAGAAGTTAGAGCAAAGAAAAATCTCAAGCTGTTTCTGTAGGTACATATAGAGAATTCAGCTCTCCTCTTTCCATTTCTATTCTGATTCCACCACTCCCCTTCCCAAAAACAAGAAAGGGAAGGTGGGAGGAAATGATACAAAAGTGTACTTATTTTACTTATTACAAATTGATTTATAAGATTAAAATATTTCTTCAGGTTTCAGAAGTCAAAACTCCTATGCTTCCCAGTAATGGAAGCATAGTAGTAGTAGTTCCTTTTGAAAATACAGGCTACTTTTTATTTGGTTTATCTTTTTTGTTTGTTTGATCTTTGTCCCCCTTTGTAATTGACTGTTAGTTAACATTACCTAGAATTTGTCATATTTGAGATGTTTATAATTTATTTAAATTTGCGTGATTGCTATGCTTACATGGCAAAAAAAGAAAGAGAAAGGAAAAAAAAGCTCTTATACTATTCCTAACAGAAACTTACCAATGTAATGATTTCAAGAATTCTTTCTTGTGAAGTTAAAGGAATAGTAACATTTAGAGAGAGACATTTGTTGCAAAAGAAAATGGCTGTTGTGGTAAAAGAGTAGACTTTTAATTGTATTTAATATATATTCTAGGACTTTCATCAGATGCCACAGTTTTAACACCAAATACAGAAAGCAGTTGTGATTTAATGACCAAAACTAAATCAACTAGTGGAAATGATGACAGCACATCCTTAGATCTAGAATGGGAAGATGAAGAAGGTATTTCATAATTCTCAATTTTACCTTAAAAGTTTAATATGTGTTGATTGATACAAATCTACCTTAGTATTTTACTTGATTTATTTATTTATTTATTTATTTTTTTTGTCTTTTGTCTTGATTTAAACTTAAATAAATGCAAGACCTTGAAAAATCATATAAAAATTTCTTAGCCTATTAATTGTATTAGTGATTATCATTTGTTGATGAACTGTTTAGAAAGTTGCCTCATTTTTAATGTTTCTTAAGATTTAGAAAATGTTAATTTTGTACTTTAAGGGTTTTGTAAACCAGCCCTATGACTTAATATGAAGGATTACTGCCCCCTTGTGGGCAATCTAATTGCAAAAATGAATTAACATTTAATTCATTATAAATTAGTAATTTAATTAGTAGCATTTTGGATAGAACAAAAACTCATATATCAGTTTGAATTTTCTTATGTCTTCAGAGCTGTAGTACTTCAGGTAGATTACTTAATCTCTCTAAACCATGGTTTGTTCATCATAAAAAGGGAATATTAAACTTAATAATTTTTCACTGTTGTATATTTAGGGTCTAAAAATGCCTGACATGTAATAGACAATCAATAAATATTTGAACAAATTAATGGATGAGTGTTGGTAGGATTTAATAATATATATAAAACACCCTGTAGAGGGTGTGGCATATATCAAGTACTCAAAATTGTATCTGAAATGTTTATTTTTTTAAAAAAGCTATTTCATTGAATAAGGCCCAAGTTTTTATTTTAAGAAATAAGCAATCTAAAAAGGAAGACTTAATTATAGAATACAAAACTTTAAGAAAAATAGTAAGCATTAAATATTTTATAGAATATTGAGATGGAGAATGGACTTTAGATATCCTCTAGTGCAGCTGTTTATCAACAAAGAGACAGATACACGGGGAACTTCAATGATTGCTTTGTTACATCTTCTCACTTCGTGACATCTTCTCAGCTGAACACCATTTCCCTGATCCTGTACTTAATGTTATTACATAGTGGATCCCAATCATCAGACTTTAAATTTATTCTGATTTTAGCATCTCATTCAATTTGAACTAAAGCCTTTCAGATCTGTTAATTACTGGTTCTGTCATCCACACTACCAGATTTATAGATAATATGACTTTCTAGGTCATTATTCAAGTTATTCATGGAATTATTAAACTAGACCAGGTAGAGAACGGTGCCCACTGGACAGAAATCTGCTTCTAGGTTGATGTACAATCCAGCTTTCTTTAGACAGAAATTCACAGAAACAAATCCACAAAATAATATTAGTATCCAGCTCATATTTTTATCTTGTCTATAAAAATAACTCGCTTTACTGGGTTGAGTCTTCGTGATTTTTCAGGAATAGCAGATAACTGTGATGCAGATTTAAGAGGTTTTTTTGGTACTGTGGGATCTAATTCTTTAAGGTCAGAAAACGAAATTATTGAATATATCTAGGGATATTGTTATAAATCTCTTTGCCAATCTTGGATTTTAATTCTGTTACCAAAGTTGATTCTATACTTACAAATTCACATTTCCGTCCTCTCTCCCTTCCTTCTGACAATAAAATAACATTATTTTTTCCTTCTACGATTTTGACACTTTCACTTTACCAGTTTCTTTCTGTTCAGAATTAGACCTAGAACAATTTCCTGCATGACCTTACTGAAATCATTTATCTGTCTGCCTCAGTTTCCTCAACGGTAGAATGGGAAAAATGGCAGTACTATATTTAACTTCGTAGAATTATTGAAGATTAAATCAGTTAACATATGTAAAGTGCATTTAGCATTAACTGCAACCTAGTAAGTGCTGGAAAAGAATATGTTGTTATTATTATCATTAGAGTGATTGTCATTCTCTGGGAAATTATATTATCATCAGGCTAGGAAAGGACCTTAACAGACATGCTGATTTGACCATGTGAGATTAATAGCAATTGAAATCCTTCATTTGTTCTGTTTTATTTATGGCTCATTAGAAATTTTATCTTATCAGATGACCAGTTTTGCATCAAAAATGCCCTTTGGTGAATAGTAATATTTATTTTTATCTAAGGCATACTTTAGGATTAGACCCCAACAATTTCTCTTAAGAAGTTCTCCATGAAACTGGCTCTTTAAGTTAATTCACAAATCAATTCTGATAGTTAAATAAAAACTGTATTGTTAAACTGGGAAGTCTTTCCAGTATGGAAAGTCAATACAGTATGACTTTTTATCCTCACTTAAGTCTCTAAAAATTCTGTTCAAATGATAGGAATGAATAGAATGCTTCCCATGAGAGAACGTTCCAAAACAGAGGAAGACATTCTCCGAGCAGCACTTAAGTATAGCAGCAAGAAGTCTGCAAGTAATCCTACATCAGCCTCTGATGATTCCAATGGGCTAGAGTGGGAGAATGATTTTGTTAGTGCTGAAATGGATGATAATGGCAATTCTGAGTATTCTGGATTTGTAAATCCTGTATTAGAACTGTCTGATTCTGGCATAAAGCAATCTGATGCAGATCAACAGACTAGATAGGGTAAAATTGCGTAACCCTGTTTATCAGTTATGACCAAATGTTAAAAACCAACTAGAATGTATAAATTGTTTTGTAAGGGGGAGGTAAGAAACCATGTTGTAAATGCTTATTGTATTAGAAAGAAGTAAGAATGATAGGATAAATTTGATTTGCTTCAGAATTAAGTGCAATTTCATCATCTGCCTTCTGCTTTTCAAGACCAATTTAATAGTTTTATCATGTTACCAGTTACATTTAGCTCTTTTCTTTATAGCATTCCTGTTTACTGTTGCAGATTTTCACTTAAAAAAATTTTTATTAATTTTATTTCAAATGCTTTATTAAGTCTGTTTCATTGTCTATTTGTGAAAATATTAAGGCTTTTTCTTGTTAATTCTCAGCAGATGTGAAAGGAGCATAAAGAGATTGTCAGATTCAGATTTACAGTAGTGTTCCCTTTTGCAGCATTATTTACTTCTATGATTTCTTTGAATTTTATTATCTAATAGTAAGCACAATTAATTTGAGTAGGTGAGTCTCAGAAATCAAGTATCAATTTCTCTCTATACTTATTATATATCCTAAGGTGATAATGTTGATTCAGTCTGAACAAAGGATAATATAATAAAAATAAGCTTTCAGAGTTTAGACATTTCAAGTTGATGATAATCAAAAATAATATTTAAGAAAATATATATATATTTAGGCTTTTCACTTTATTTTACATGCTACTATATTGACTTTAACTTAATTGACATTAAGTTTTTAGGTGTCATTATTTTTTTTTAATTCTATATTTCCAAGGAATGAGCTTAGAAAAAGTTTATAAAGAACATATTCTCTGCATGATTTAAGAAAGGAAAGCCTAAAAAAGTAATACGGGTATTTCAAAGTGGATAAAAATCCTTTCTGGTGTGAAAGGCTCCATTAATTTTATTGAGCTTTCCTTTGCCTTGTAAGTACAAGGTGCTTTAATAGGATGGAACTAAGTATTTCAATATGTATAACTGCATTTTATGATAGACAATTCTTCTTTTTCCTAAAGTTTACATATCAATATAAAAGGCCAGAGATATAAAACACTCTCTAATTGCTTTCCTTGATTTTGCTGAGGATCAAGTATGAGTTTAGTAAGCAAACTATTTTTGGCTTTTCCTTGGTGTTTTTTCTTTTCTTTTTTTTGCAACTATAATAGTGCATGTTCTCAAAAATATAGGAAGGTCCAGATATAAATAGTAACTTAAAGTTCTTACCGCACTTAAAAAAAAATAAATCATGTGGCCCTTTCAATATTTGAACTGCTAGGCAATGACATCTGTAGTCTTACCTCCTTTTTTATTTCATAGAAATAAATATGACACTTTAAATATGTGAATATAATACATTAGGTAATGCTATTATTTATGTTTCTCTTTACATGATTTAATTTGTAGCTATGTCATTGAAAATAATTTAAAGGTAATCTATATTCACATTGCCTGTGTTAATGCTTTGTAAAGTTTGTATACATCAGATGTATATTTTTGGTTTGGCATAAGCTACTATTGTAATTTTTCTTGGCTTTTTGTTCATAGAGAATTTTTTGAAGGAATGGTAACTTCTCAAGGATTGTGAATAAACATTTTTACATTTAAAGGTAATAAATTATTTGATTATTACTGGTTTTACTCCATAGACATGCAAGTATTCTAACTTCTGAATTGTAATTATTTTATTAAACCTGATACGAAGACAAAAAGGAGTGAATTAGGAAAGCAAGATGGAACTAAACTTGAAAATGTGTTTTAACTGCTAGGAAAAATAATATTAATTTTTTGCTTTACTTATTAAAAAAACACTAGCAATAACTTATTTATTCAGCAAATATTGGAGACTCTACTGTGTCTGGTAGGGTGTTAGGGACATAGCAGAAAAAGACATACAAGGTCCCTGCTCTTTTGCTTACCATTCTGGTGAGAGACACACACAATAATAAGTAAACATATGAGTAAGAAAATCACAGATCACAGGAAATATACAAGACGATAGGACAGAGGGTATCTGGAGCCAGTTGACCACGTTTGATAGGTCAGGAAAATCCTCTGTGAGGAGATATTTGAACTAAGACTTAATTATTGAGCAGGAACCAATTAGGTTAAGAAAAAGCCTAGTGACGCATGTTATAAGGAAAGGGAATGGCAAGTACAGAGTTCCTGGGGTGGGAAATAGTCCACCGTGCTCTGCAAATAAAAAGACCACTGGGACTGAAGCATCATGAGTGAGGGGGAAGAGTGGTATGAGACGATATTGGAGGGGTAGTTAGGAGCCAGCTCATGCAAGCCCTTACGCCATGGTTAAGAATGAATTTTGTTTGATGTGTACAAGGAAGCCACTGACATTTTTTGTAAGCCAGGATGTACAGTTTCAAAAGACTACTGTAATTGCTATATAGAGAATGGGTTGTAAGAGGGCAAGAGTAGATGTACACTACCCTCAAGGGGACATGGTGTTGCTTGAGTTTATAATGGCTATAGAAATGCAGAGCACATTTATTTTAGAGGTAGAATCAACACTGGCAGGGATTAATGCACCCTTCTACTTAAAGAGCCCAAGAAAAAAATCAATTTCCTGTGACAAATGATTCCTTAAGATGTGTACTGAAAGTTTCACAACTTAGCTGTAGTACCTTGTATCAAACATCAGTATTTTTGTTTGCCCCCACTCCACCACATTGTGGCCATTTTTTGAGAAAATGCTTTTTCTGTCCACATGCAGCCATTATATAATGAAACCACCTTACCTGAGAATTGATTGGTATAGAGGTGGACACCTGACCCAAGCCAACCCTTCCCTGGAACTAGAATTGGGAGTGATCAATAACATGTAAAACTTGGGAGCTAAGTTGGTAGCTATGCGCCACCACGTGGAGTGAGGAACAAATGGAGAATGGAGCCAATACGCATTGAGGGGCAGAGCTAGAGGCATTTGACTCCTGCCTTGAGTCTGCTGCATTCCATCCTTGGGTTCTGTGAGATACTCCAGCTTCCCTCTAACAATGTAGGTGGCTCTGGTAGAGATTCTATACTTTGTAATCAAAACAATCCTAATACTAACCTATTGCTTCTTTGTTACCTATCAGAGTCAGGCCATGGAAAGTGTTTGTTCTTTGGAGAACAAAGATAAGTTAGTATTTAGCAACCCGCTCTCTCTTTTGCCAATCTTTTAAGAAAAGAAAAAGAAAAAATTAAAGTTAATATTTCTCAGGTTGAACAAAACTGTTTCCAGGATATACATTAGGAGAAATCATTAACTATTTTATATGAACATGAGTTTTTTCTGGCCCTAAATATCACCTAACACATTGTTTAGGTTTCATGAATTCCTTTAATATTAAAACTTTGTAGGCCCCACCCACAACCAGACAAACAATAGAGCATGCCCAGGGTCCTGAGCCTGGGGACGTGGGCTCCTGCCCCTGCCTGCAAGAACTTCTTAGAATGTATTTATTAGCCACATGTGTTTCTTTCGCGTGTGTGACTTGTCTGCTCATGTCCTTCAAATTTTTGTTAAGAATTTTCTAATTCATTTTTAAGAGTTCTTTATGCATTAAGGATATTAATCCTTGTGTGTTAAATCTGTTCCCTTATCAATTGACTTTAAATTCTGTTTATGATGTTTTCCTTCATTTGTATGTTAAGAAAACAATTTTCTATCTAAACATTAAATGAAAATTTTAAAAACTAATTTATTAATTCATCCGTCAACCTCAAAGAAAAGGAACAAAAGTGAAAAAGTCTTCCAAAATAGTCATAATGATAGTATGTGCATATTAAAATATATAATACTTTACTCATAGAAAGCCTTTACCATGAGACTACTGTATTTACACTGTAAACAATTCTAACAAGCTGAGTGATCTAGTTTGTAAATCCATATCAAACAGGAAGCTATAATCCTAGAAAAAGATAGTATAGTAAAGGCAATTGATTGACAGTAGCAAGAAGTGAGAGTAAACCACCTTAGGTAAAGGAGACTATATTGTTTTCTATTTGCTGCTGTAATAAATAACTGCAATTTAGTGGCTCATAACAACACAAATTCATCATCTTAAAAGTTCTGTAGGTTAGAAGTCAAACACGGATCTCACTGGACTAAAATCAAGTGTCCTCAGGACTTCCTTCCTTTCTGGAGGTTTCTTTGCCTTTCCCAACTTCTGGTTGTCCAATGCATGTTTTTCAACTTTAAGAGGCTGCCTGCATTTCTTGGCTCATGGCCTTCTTCCTCCACCTTTGAAGGCAGTAACAACAGGTCAAGTCCTTGTCACATTTCATCACTCTGACATCTTGTTCTGCCTCTCTTCCACTTTTAAGGACCTATGATTAATTGGGCCCACCCAGGTAATCCAAAATCATCTAATTTAAGGTCAACCAATTAGCAACCTTAATTCCATCTGCAGCCTTAATTTCTCTTTGCCATGTAACAACATATTCACAGGTTCTGGAGATAGCACCTGGACATCTGGACATGTTTGGGTGGGCCATCAATCTGCCTACCACAGGGAGTAAGCAGGAAAACTTGATATAGGAACTTAAATAGTCATTCCAGCCATTTTATATAGGGACAAATATTTCAATCTGCCTGAACAGTCCCAGGGCTGGGGAGTGGAGGTAAAGGTGCTGGATGTCACATTCTATAGTCCAGGTCCATTTTATTTAGGTAGCCCAGCTCCCTACTGTCCACAACCAGTCTGGTCTTCTTACTCATATTTTTCACTTCAAAAGAGAGTCCCTGAGCTGCTAAACTTTTTAAACAGCTACAGAAAAAACTGAACTCAGGAAACCTGTCAAGAAAAAGTTTAATAGGGTTTACATTCTCTTGGTAAGAGCCTGGACAGTTTATAAAAAAAAAATATTTTAGAAAGGTTGTTAAAGAAATATGATTACCTTTTTTTTTTTTTTTTCCCCTAAAATGGACCTCTTATTGCAGGAAGAGTTTCATTTACCTAGAAAATTATATAGAGACCCTCACTTCCTGGTAACACTAGAATTTAACTTAATTGAATGGTTACCATTCTCATTTATTTATTTAACATTCACTACCTAGTTAAAATGAGTTGAATAAGGATCTTTTAAATAAAGACATTTTTAAGCTAAAATTCTAGAAAGATTTAAGCATTTATTATAAATGCTCACATATATTTACTGATATAGAGTAGCCTAAGAACAGTTCTTTCCCGTCCTTGGGAAGAGTTTCAAAGAAAATGGTTGGGGAATTAAAACTTGACATTATTGTGTTCATGGATGCTGTTAAAAATTTGAATTCATGAAACTTAAAAATTGTATATAGTATTTAAAACTCAGACTTCAAATTTGGTAATAATAATTTTAAACTTAACATAGTGGTTCTTTTAAATGTTTAAATACTGGTTTTAGATGCTGAATATAGACAAGGAGAACTGTCATCTTAGGAATAAACACTATAATTTTACAGCAAGTCAAGGTTATTATTTCTCAAGTCCATGTTAAAACCACAATGATGCACAAACACAACTCTAGAATGCATTCCAGTAATCTGGTACTACAAGTACTAGCAGGCCACAATCGCCTTGAACCTTGACCTTAAAAACAAATGGCTGCTTTGAAATGACGTGACCAAACCAAGAGATGGTTCCTTAGGAAAAGAAAACATAGGATGAAAATCAAGCAGAAAAATAATAAGCTTATTCTGAGAACATTATTTCATCACAAAGGATATCTTTTATACATTAACACTCACAGAAGTACACTTAAAATAACTCTAAATAGACCCAGGAATACAATAGGTGACTAAGTTGATGACTAACATAATTTACAGACTTCAAAATGATGATACCAAATCCCAAATCTGACAGCATAACAGATGACTATAATATACTACACTAATAAACCCTTAATAAGTAGTGTTTATTAAATGTTTCCAAAGCTCTTCATCCTTCATGTTTCTCCTCTTAGACCTCTGTGTTCACAATTCATTTTCATCCATTTCTATAGGAGAAGTGTTTTGTGTGGAACAGTATGAATAACTGCCGTACTCAGGTATGGGCTTATGTGGTGGCCAGTCGTTTTCTTCCAAGAGTGATCTTGGAGACAAAATAAATTGAGTCTCAAAAAATTCCAATGACTCTCCATCTTCTTTCTCCATCAGGAACTGATACTCACCAAATCTCACTATGCACTTGTATGGCAGGTCCATTTTATTTAGGTAGCCCAGCTCTCTACTGTCCACAATCAGACTGGTCTTCTTACTCATATTTTTAATTTCAAAAGAGAGAACTGAGCTGCCAAACTTCTTAAACAGCTGCAGAGAAAACTGAACTCGGGAAACCTGTTTGTCCTGAAAAGTATAATGACAGGTGGAATTTCGGCCAAATTTCACTACTTCGCTGGAGGAGAGTTTTTCTCTGTTACAAAACTTTATTGATTGAAATATTCCATTTCGCAACTGGGTAGGATGGTAAACAGTCATATGGAGACAAGTTACCGTCTCTTCTGTGTCTGCATCATCGAAACTGGACATGATATGCACCAGAAGACCCACCTGCAACAATTAAACCACCAAGTTAGTTCATGCCTATACTTAAAGCACTGAGAACTTCAGTTCGGATATTTTGATGAAAATCTTCTGATAAGTGACATATTTAGACTTCAAGAAAATAATACACAGAACACTTTCAGTTAACTAGTAGATATGTAAAATCTTACAGCCCTATGAGAACCACATATCTCTGAGAACCTTTTACTATCTCTTTACTTATTCATTTCTAGTTTGACTATAGCCATACATGTAATCTGGACAATAACAAGGAATGGTTATTGACAATAAAGTGGTTTTTGTTAAAGCATAAGGAAACCTCAGTTCCTTTCTCATTTAAATAGAGTGACTTGAGCCCAGAGAAAATATGACAGCTGTGCTTTAAAAAGAAAATCAGGAAATAAAGAATCCCTTTGGTTTGAATACCTTCAAAGGATATACACATAAAGAATAGCTATAGTTTATTAACTATTATAATTAGATGTATTATGAATTGTGAAATCTGTTTAATAAATTTAAAAGTTATAAACAAGTAATTTCAACATTTATCCTTTATGTCCTCACTCAAATTTCTAGTAGGTAAATGATTAAAAATAGTAAATGCTTTAAATGGTTATTTCATTCTGTAATTTTAAAATTTAGATATTACATAATTAAAAAAAATAAGTCTCTACAAGGTAGTTCTAAATATCATAGTCTGCACTGGTACTGAATTATTTATTTTTGTCAGTGTTTCCTAATGACTGGATGGACAAACTGTCACTAACCACAAGTAGCACAGTCTAACTGCTGTTAACCACATCCCTCTAGAGCAGATGGCCCAAGTTGCCCTCCACCTACACTTCACTGCATATGTCTCTGATAATCAATCAATGGAGTATTTAAAGTAGTATAACAGGGTAGGAGAATTAGTTACTAAAATTTTATGAAGTTATTTTGCAGGGAACTGTCATTTAAAAACTAATATAATTTAAAATGATTACATGCACATAACTTAAAAATTCAAACAGTAAAAAAGGATTTTTTAAAAAGTCTCTTCCCCTACCCTAACCTTTGTCTTTCTCTTCTAGAGGCAACCAGCAAATAACTATGCATGCACTCACATACCTGTTTCTCCAGAAAGAGAAAAAAAATTCTTACACAAATCAGAACATACTGTATTTAGTTCTGGACCTTGCACTTTTCAACTGATCTTTTTTCATATCCATGCACATGAATATACTTCATTTTTTAACAGCTTTATAGAATTCCTTAATCTAGTGTGGTGATAAGCTACACCAATAAACAGATGCTGAATGACTCATTTGCTTGTGCTACTGCTCTCTATGTGCTTATACTGATTTGGGGTTTGGGGATCAATAGTCTTTATTTTTTATTCATTTATTTATTTTTATTATACATACATGTGGGGTACAACATTGATTTTCAATAATCAGGTAGAATGTGTGGTGATTAGATCAGTATAGATAGCTTATTCATCATTACAATATGCAATCATTCTTTGTGTCTGTTGACCAATTCCTCATTAGCCCCCCTCCCTCTATCCCTCCGCTCCCCTTTTCCACCTCTAGTTTTCTAAAAGTTCAATGTATTACTATGATTGTTGTCTCTTTCTGTCTCTTTTTATTGTTCATTTGTTTATTTATGGATTCAGCTCCCAGTTATAAGTGAGAACATGTGGTATTTCTCTTTCTATACCTGGGTTGTTTCACTTAGGATAATTTTTTCCAGGCTTATCCACATTGTTGCAAATGGTAGAATTTCATTCTTTTTTACACAAATCAATAAATGTGATACACCACATCAACAAAGTGAAGAAGAAAAACCATATGATCATCTCAATAGATGCAGAAAAAGCATTTGACAAAATTCAACAGTACTTCATGATAAAGACTCTCAACAAAATAGTTATAGAGGGAAGGTTTCTCAACATAATAAAAGCCATGTATGATAGACCCACTGCCAATATCATCCTGAATGGGGAAAAGCTGAAAGCTTTCCCCTTAAGATGAGCTACTCAGTAGTTTTAAGAGAGGTTGATTTGAAGTTTTATCGTTTTTTGTATGCCATCTATATTAGATGTTGGTATCAAAATTGTACTGGTTTAAAAAAAAAAACCGTAATGCTTCCCTTTCCCTTTCTGTGTTTGCTGCTATTTACTTTTACTTTTAAAATATACTCTTCTGTTTTAAAAGTTATGCTACTCAAAATCAAACTCTTAAATTATTCAGTTATTCACAAATAACATAGCTAAGCAAAGTTTCTTTTTTATTGATTTGGAAATACATATTTAATTTTAAACTTACTTTTGTAATAGATTTTTTGGACATTCTTAACATCATATTGCATGACATCACATGCCAAGCAGACATCACATACCCAGCTATAAGCAGAAAAAGTGAAAGCAACCCTCAGAATCTTGGGCCAGGAGTGGTAAAAATTACTAAGAAACCAAAGCCAACAAGAATTAACATATAATGGATCAAACTGGTTAATCCATCATACACTGTGATTTGAAGAGACTTTTTAATTTGATAATAAAGTCTCATTATTCAAGAAGCGGATAGCTACAAAGAGAATAATTATAACAAGTCATGAGGTGATGCAATTTACAATTGACAAGAAAAGAATTATCTGTTAACAAGTAAAAAGCCTAAATAAGAAGAGCAAGAATCCATTGGTGATCTCCAGCCTTGTCTAGGATACACTGCAATCATTCTAGTTCATTCTTGAACTCTGGACAATAATAGTTCCAAAAGGAGAACTGAATTAAAAACCAAGCCATATTCTGGATATAAACAGTCCTTAAGTAACACTCAGATTTTGTATGCTTTATTTAATTCATTAGTTTATAATTCAGTCTTTTGAGCATATCCACCACCAAGAAGAGTTTGCTCCATATAGGCTCTTATGCCTGGTACCAAGGGCAGATGCGCCATCCACTGCAAGAGATAAAAACTTATAAACCAGTGGTTATGAGTCAGTGTGAATCAGTTCTCAGGGTTTGATGAACCTCTGGGTCCACAATTATGACTCTCTCCAACAAAGTAGATTGTACTACTGTGAGATATTTGCTGCCTCCCACTCCCAGGCCTATCCTTACTGATTCTAAGCCTTTAGAATGACAATCCACTCCACTAACAACCATACCAATGAAACATAGACGTGACCCGTGAAGGTGCTTCCAAGCAGAAGCTTTAAAAGCCACTTTGTAACTCTGCCTTCCCTCTTTCTCTTGCCACAACATCATTTCCCAAAAGGAGCAGCTCAGCTTGCATCCCAGAGGAAAGTGCTGAAGACATACATAAAATACATATAATATCAGCAAGAAAATCAACCCATCTTCTTGTAAGCCACTGAGATTTCTGAGTCATCTGTTACTGTACCATAACATAGTTTGAGCTGACAAATGCATTCACCTGTCGAATGAAAGTATAATATGACAGCAAACCCCAAAAGAAAAGGCTACTACTTACTATACAAGGGTACTTCAAAAACTTCATGGAAAAATGGAGTTAAAAGGTAATTATGAATCTTTCCATGAACTTTTTGAAGACCCCTCACATGTCTCTCATGTGCCAGGCACAATGCTAAGCCCTTTACATCTACCACTATCTAATCTTTAAAATAACTCTATGAATCACCACTTCACAGAGCTGGATCTCGGAGGGTTGAAATAAATATACCAGGTCACAAATCCAGTGTCAAAGGCAGGATTCAAACTCTAATGCCTCCTTTCTTAACCATTACAGACAATGCCTCTCTGGTTACCAGTTACTTCACAGACTAGCAGTTCACCTGCAGAGAAGGGGGCCATAGGAGTGTGTGTGCTACAAACCAGCAAGACACCAAGCTAGAATCCAGTGGTGGGGAGGGAAATTCTCTGTTAATACCGCCGCATAGGAGGAACAGGCTCTGAAGTACCAGGTTACTGTGAATATCAGTTATTCTTAAGCCTGGGTGTATAAATATTAGCATGGACCTAGTACCCACTAGTAACTGTGGCAGGTTGTTTGGGGAGCACTAAAGTTGAATAAATCATGGTCACTGAAATCAAGGAACTTAGAAACGATCCATTTGTTAAGGCCCAGAGCCACAATGTCACTCTACAAAGTGGCCTGAATCCCTAGCATTTCAGAATGGTCAATAGAAAAATAACTAAAATAATAAAATTAGTGGATTAAAAAGAATCGCTGGTGTGTAGGTGCTCAAAACAGCTTTTCAAAATCTGTTCATCATAAATTGTCACAGAAACAGAACAGTGAGCTTATTTAGTGGTAACATTGGTTACCTCTGGAGAGGAAAACTGGGGCCCAGGGAAGGAAGGAGACTTATTTTTCAACACACACTTTCTACCTTTGGAATTATATACCATGTGTACTTAATGCCTATTCAAATATTTAACAAACATTTTCTTTTTTTTTTTCCTTTTTTTTTGTCTTTTTTCGTGTCCGGCCACGGACCGCAACCCTCAGTGTTGCGCCCGTACCGGACCAGGACCGGCAACGGGATCGCAACCCTAGGTGCTGCGCCCGCCCCTCGCTCAGCCAGTGAGCGGAACCGGTCTGTATGTGGGATCCGAACCCTCGGCGGGAGCGCTGCCGCACTCCCAAGCGGCGCACTGTAGCAGTGCGCCACCGGGCCAGCCCTTAACAAACATTTTCTTTACAGAATCACAAACCATTTAATTTTTATGGAATTGAGTGGAATGGGAGATTAGCAAAGTAATGAAAGTGGTAAATTCTGTGATATCTGACATCAACAAGTTGTAAAACACTGTTGATGTGTGACAAACAGTAATATTTGTTAACAAAGGAACTACAATAGAAATACTATAAATATTTGTTTAGATATTTATTTAGATATTTACATATTTCTATATTTCTAAATATATAATTATAATATAATTAAATAATATTTATATAATTTATTTTATAATTTATCTAAATATATTTAGAAATATAGAAATAAAAACAAACTCTGCTATTAGGATCTTTATCAGCAAAAGCATAATACTGAAGGTATGGGCACTGCATTGAGTGTCAGTAGGAGAGTCAGAACCTCTCCTGTACTAGACACCAGGAAGTATACACTTCCCTGGGAGTCTTAGAGCTGGGAAGAGAAGGATTAGATTCAGAGGAAAGCTTCTGATGCCTCTCAAGGGAAAGAAGAATGGATATGTGTAAAGGTATTACATGCATAACCACCATCTCCGCCTGCCACACGTGGGCACTACCTCAACTCCAAGGTCATGCAAAATCCAGTGAGGAGACATACTACCCTCACCTTGCAGATGGGTGTTTGGCCTTCAGATGTCATTAACAAAAAAATATACAGAAATACTTTTGCTAAAAGAAGCCAGATGTCCAAGCACTTCAGCAGCAAGTTTGGCACCCCTGGGTGGTCATGCATGCCAACAACGTTTCTCATGCTTTAACAGTGTGTTTTTTAAAATTAGGTTGATTGTAACAATGGAGCTTGTTCTGGATGATGTGTTAGTAAAGGTACTCCTCTAAAAGGTATCCCCCTCCCCAAGTTCCCCCTATTGATATTATCAAGAGAGAGTATGTCTTTAGGTGTTTGCAAGTAGGAAGTTTCTGTTTTTATCAAAGGCTTTTTTCCGTGATAAAAAGCAAACACGGAGCTAATAGCAGGGGAGAGAAACTTTAAGTACAGCAAAAGACAAAGTTCTCCTCCTACCTAACCCCCCAAACGGTTATCACCCTGCAACGTGGCTTTGAAAACATCTGTGAACTCTACTGTTAAGCAGAGCTGTGAGCCACAGTGCATAAGTAGCATTCTTTCGTCGTTCAGCAGAATCAGTATTTACTAAAGCCACAGGTCTTGCAGGAGTGGTGAAAACCAAACAGAGTAGGAGAAAAACCTTGGGAAAGCTCAGATGTGCACAGTCCCAGTTCTCGGTGGCTGCGGACATCCGCTGAGGTTCACTGTGGATTTTGGTTTCCAGAGGGTTTGGGAGATTACTCCTCCCAATGTGAAACCTTGGTAAAGTCCCAGAAAACAACGGATTAGGGCATTTTCCTAATAAATCAGACAGGAGCAAGGAGGCAGGTCTAAATGAACCCTGAGCAGAGGAATTCGGCTCACCAGGGAGCCCAAGGCCCTGCAGAAAGATCTCGCTCGGCACACGAGGGTGTGGGGCGGTGGGGGTTGCGGAGGTGGGGGGGGGGGGGGCCCCGCGCAACGGCTCTGGGGGCCACCCTGCAAAAATAGCATTCTAGATAGAAAAACCTTGCAGAGAACAGAAAAGAAAAAAG